>NW_015171531.1:79997-81831 GCF_001447785.1 Gekko japonicus | reverse complement strand
CCCGGCCCCCCCCCCCCCCAGCCAGCCACAGAACCTGCTTCTTAGATGGATTCCGTTCCAGCCAGCTCTGTTCCAGCCATCCCACCACAGCCTCCAGTCCCTCAGCCAGATTAGAGGAGGCTGTGTCCGGCTGGCTGTCCATCAACAGATACAACTGGGTGTCATGTTCATATTGATGACAGTCCAGCCCAAATGTTTCTGAAAGTTCTTGTGTTGTTGTTGTTTTTTAAGCAAACTAAAGGAATCAGGAATCAGAAGTAAAAAATCAGGAACTCTTGGAGGAGGTTGAAGCTTTAAAGAAGAAGTTGGAAGAAAAATACAGGACTGACGCAGGTAATAATTCTGAGAACGTGCAATTTTAAAGCAGCGTTTTATTTTTGTATGAATATAACTCTGTGTTTTGCCTTTCTCAGGTCTCAAACTTCCAGACTTCCAAGATTCCATTTTCGAGTACTTCAATACCTCGCCTCTTGCTCATGATCTGACTTTCAGAGTGAGTATTTGTGTGTAAATTTGGGGTGGAGGGGGTGATTGCCCTAAGAAAATACACAGTGAATTGGGATGTGACAAGCAGGAGTGAAGGATGCAGATTGGTCCTATCCCAAGCACTGTGCTTGTGTACAGTCTTACTGAATCATCTATTTGTGGTGGGGGCCCATCACAAAATGTTGGGAGGATGCAAGCCACGCATCCAAGCAGGCGCTCCCTCAAAACTCAAAGGTGATGCCTCCTGGGGGTTATTCTGAAGCACCTTCTGCTCCAGTGAGATGGGGGAATGCCACGACTGGCTATTTATTTTTGGGAAGAGTTGGCCTGGGAAAGAAAGAAACTGGTGCCAGGAAATCCATAAATGGGTGCCACATTTGGGGATCACTGTTCTGAAGCCACATATCAGTTGGTGGTGCCATTTTCTTTAAGTAGGCGGGAAGCCAAAGAGGGGGAAAACTGCAAATTAAGTTTTCACTGTAGTTATGTTAAATGAATAATCTCTCACATTCGGCGGTCCTTTCCCCCTACCAAAGTTTTAAAAATTAATTCTTCCACCTCCTCCTTACATCACCCGGTGCCAAATCCATTTCCCGACAGGACTGGATTAAGGGAGAGCTTTCAGGTGCTCATTCTTCTGGTCTGACATCCTTGATCTGTACATATATGGAGGCAGGTAGCTTTCCATAGAATCATGGAGGAGGAGGAGGAGATTGGATTTATACCCCTCCCTTCACTTGGAGTCTCAGAGCGGCTTACAAACTCCTTTCCCTTCCCCTCCCCACAACAGACACCCTGTGAGGTAGGTGGGGCTCAGAGAGCTTTGAGAGAACTGCCCTTTCAAGGACAGCTCTGACAGAACTATGGCTTGCCCAAGGTCATCCAGCAGCTGCAAGTGGAGGAGTGGGGAATCAAACCCGGTTCTCCCAGATTAGGGGCCGCACATTTAACCACTACACCAAAGGGACCTCCAGGGTCATCGAGTCCAAGCCCCTGAACAATGCAGGAAATTCACAAATACCTCCACACACATCCAGTGACCCCTGTTCCATGCCCAGAAGATGGCAAAAAACCTCCAGGATCCCCGGACAAACGGGCCTGGAGAAGAATTGCTTCCTGGCCCCAAAGTGTTGATCAGCATTTCCCTGGGCGTGTAAGGAAGGGCCCCGAGAACTAAGCAGTGATGTAGCCCTTCCCGCCCTCCCTTCTCATGATACTGTACCATATTACGCACTTTCTCTTTACACTGGGAAGAAAGATGGCCACAGGTACTCCCCAGAAAGAAGCCACTGCAGTGTCCCACAGACAGAAAAGATAGTATAGCTCAGCTCTTGGGCTTTGACTGACC
>NW_015171531.1:73512-79968 GCF_001447785.1 Gekko japonicus | reverse complement strand
GTCTGTAAGATCAGCAGTTAGACTTTTTAAAAGGAGCGCAAAAGGCAATCAATCCCCTAGGACCCTCGAGTGCGGATGTTGCTTCCCAAGCCTACACTTGGTGGTGCTGGGAAGTGCCGTGAAGTCACAACTGAGTTATGGCAACCCCATAGGGATTCCAAGGCAAGAGACACTTGGGTGTGGTTTGCCATTGCCTGCCTCTGCGTAGCGACCCTGGACTTCCTTTGGGGGGTGGGGGGCTCCCATCCAAAGACTGCTTCACTTCTGAGATCTGACAAGATGGGGCTAGTTTGGGTCACCCAGGCCAGCATACACTTTAGGGTGCTGAAAGCAAGGCATGCTCTCCAGTACTTAGTGTAGCCCTAGCTTGGGTGGCTCAAGCCCGATCTGGTCAGACCCCAGAAGCTAGGCAGGGTTGCCCCTGGCCACGGCTTGGGTGGGAGGCCAGCAAGGAAGCCCAGAGTAGCTACATAGAGTCAGGCCGTGGCAAACCCCCACCTCTCTGCGTCTCTTGCCTTGGGAACCCGTCGGGGTTGCCGTAAGTCAGCCGTGACTTGACGGCCCTTTCCGCCACCACTTAATGTATCTGCGAAGCATCACTGTGAACATGACAACACTTGAAATGAGAAGTCATCCGCCGGTTGGAAAAGAAAGTGGAATGTACCAGGCAACCGGTAAATCTGCCTGCCACTTTGCCAGGGGCAAGTGCCTCAGGTAGGAAAGGTGTCCGGCAGCTCATTTCCCCCACCCACCCACCCACACATACGCATGCATGCACACATGCAAGTACGGACTTGCATTCTGGCTTGGAGAAGACCAGAAAGGGCAGGAGTCTTGCACTGCTCCTTTTATTATCCAGAGCCCGGCGCAGTATCACAGAACCCCCTGCGTCTTCTACAATCTGCATGTGCCCGACGGGCTTAGGGAGAGGCAGGGGATTTTCTTTCTCGCTTGCCAGGAAGAATAGGCAAGATGAGAAACAGAAGAGGTGGAGACTCTGGGTTCTTGCCTTACTCAGACCCAGTGCAGGTATGAAGACTCTGCTTCACCCCTCCTCAGGTCCTGTGTTTGTGCCAGTAACCTCAGTAGAGGGGAAGGAACTAGTGTCGAGCGCAAACAGAAGCTGGCTAATAAGCAAGCCAATATTTGTGAATCTCCGGGATATGATATCTCAAACCAAACAAACAGAGAGAAATACAGCCTTGCTGCCTTGGGCCCATGGGTACACCTAATCCTGCCTTCAGAGGTGGCCATTCAGATTCGTGCCTGGGGGCGTCGGAGGGGAGTTCACAAGCTGGACAAGATGTAATAGCCTTAAAACCTGTTGTTTTTCCACCAGTAATTGCACTGGTTACATGTGATCTCCCCCACCCCACCCCCCCAAAGCCTTGAGGCTTCAACTGAGCAATTAGGATAAATTGCTATTGGTTTATATTTGAGCTGAGTCATGACACACATCCTCTCTTGATTCCTAGCTGCTGATGAGTGGGTTGCTTTGCAAATAACTCGCGCGTTCCCCCAGGAAAGCGTAGTACAGCGAAACTCGGAATTAGTCATGCCGCATTAAGCCCTCTCCGTTCTCATTGATTCGGGGGGGCTTGTTTTATAAAATATTAGAGCGGCCAGAATAAAGAGGAAATCATACATGCCAATACTGTACGCCGGGATTCATTTTTCACATTGCCTTATTACCTGTGCAGCATTGCTATGCGGGAAGCATTTCTTTGTGGAAACGCCCCCCCCCCCGCCATCCTTATTTCCTTTTCACCCTGCTTGCTGGTTGCCAAAGAGAAAAGATCAATTGGCTGGCAAGGCTCTCTATGAATAACGCAAAAGCTTGTGCTGCCTGTTGGTCATAGATGTGGGTATCGGCTCATTGCCGTTGCAGAAAGATGTGCTGCACGCTCTTCTCCACCCACTCTTTGGAAGGGGAGGGGCACAGAATAGAGGGAAGATAAACATCAGCTGCTGCCAAATCTTAGGTGTTGTCCGCAGCTTGAAACAGAAAAGGTCTTTGCTGCATTAGAGTTAAAAGTTTTTCGAGGTAGATTGGGGTGGGGGAGATCTGCGAGAGGCACTTTGCTTTACGTCTTACACTTTGTGTATGTGGTTCTTTTTAAGCTCCCTTTTTCATTTGGCCCTGTAACAGCTGTCAAAGGACAGCTTACTGTTATTTCCATACTGCAGATGGAGAAAGGAGGCTTGAGTGGTGATAACTGCACCCCCACCCCCCACCACCACGTCAGCTGGTGGCCCTTCAGCTGGGCTTGCGCTAAGAGCTGGGTGTCAAATTTGCTGTTTCCATTGATTCCTCACCAACTTGATTTGGCAGGCAAAGACTGCCCTGGGGGGAGATTGATTAGGAAGGTTTAATTTGGTTAACACATGCAGAAAACATGGGAGCATCAGAAAAGCATGTTGCTTTTGCATTCCAAAAACTTCCACCAAATGCTTGCTTTATCTCGATAGTTTGCTTATTGTCCCTTCTTCTGACAGCATGTTGTGTTGGGTGATAAGTGATCATTTTTATCCTCTCATATCTGTCACAACTAAGGACTCTGTTTCCTCCTCGTCTACATCTTCTCTGCTAGCCTTTTGGGAAGAAGTAAGTGCATGCCAAACGCTTTGCCTCCCTAGGGTTGCCAAGTCCCTCCTGGCCACCAGCTGGAGATGAGGGGTAGGGTTGCCAGATCCAGGTTGGGCAGCTCCTGGAAGTTTGGGGATGGATCGTGGGGAGGGCAGGGACCTCAGTGGGGTACAGTACCATAGAGTTCACCCTTCAAAGCGTCCATTTTCTCCAGGGGAACTGTTCTCTGTAGTCTGGAGGTGTGAGCTGTAATTCCAGGGGATCCCCAGGTCCCACCTGGAGGCTGGCATCCCTACTCCCTTTATGTGTAAAATTTGCCATTCCTAAACTAGTGGCCTGATTGAAAAAGCTTTCCTTCTGTGTCCATTTTTTTATAGTGCAGATTAACCGACTAAGTAGAACTACTAGTTCCGTTTCCTTTTTTTTTTTTTAAGCCCTCTTGTAGACTAAACATTGTATGATGCTGCGAGGGGGGGGAAGGGGTCTGATGGCGTGAATTAATTTTACTATTTATTAATTTATGTAGAGAATTTGTATGCCACCTCTCCAGAACCTGCCTGAAGGCAATAAAAACAAAGCAAGTCAATAAAACAACCAGAGCACGTATTTTATATGTTATGTGTAAAATTTGCCATTCCTAAACTAGTGGCCTGATTGAAAAAGCTTTCCTTCTGTGTCCATTTTTTTATAGTGCAGATTAACCGACTAAGTAGAACTACTAGTTCCGTTTCCTTTTTTTTTTTTAAAGCCCTCTTGTAGACTAAACATTGTATGATGCTGCGAGGTGGGAAGGGGTCTGATGGTGTGAATTAATTTTACTATTTATTAATTTATGTAGAGAATTTGTATGCCACCTCTCCAGAACCTGCCTGAAGGCAATAAAAACAAAGCAAGTCAATAAAACAACCAGAGCACGTATTTTATATGACACGGAGTCAGGATCTGCCATCTGCAAACTGGACCTGGAAGAAGCAGTCAAATGGCTGCCAATTTAGTTAACAGAGGCTGCGATCTTAAGAACACTTTCCTGGAAGTAAGCCTCATGGAATATAATGGGACGTACTTCCAAGTAGGCCTGCTTGGGATCGCTCTCAAAGTCATCAAAACCTTGCCCTGCTCATCTAACGGACTATTGGGGCTGCCTCCATTCAAGTGCTGGTATCCCACCTTCTAGGGATTAACTGAATTGTATGTAGGTGGACGCTAAACCTAGCATTGCGTTCGAGCTGTAAACTGGCACACCTTTGGAAGCCCAAGTTCGGTAACAGGAGTTGGAACAAGTTTGCTCTGAAACGGTACAAAAGCCTAATACAGACCAGACCACTTTAAAAAAAATCCTTTATTAATAATTATCCGGCATAAAGCCAAGCCCCTTCCGTTCTTCCATACTTATTCTTGAAATGAGTTCTTCAGCAAACACAGAAAATTCGTATCCAGCTGGCCTTTGGTCCATATATGTAACTTTATGCAAAGGTAATCTTATCAGCTTTGCAAAGCTGGATCTGATGTTTTGTAGTGCAGCTGTGATGTCCATCGGTGACCCCTCCAGATTGCTTCTCCTCTAGGCTTGAGAACTTTTAACTGCGCTCTTCCTTAGCAGGAGCCTATGTAAGCTCTTGCCTTAGTGAAGTTCCTGGCTGAACATGGTCTCTTGCAGCAGGTACCAGCAGGTCTGGAAGCTTTAGTTTGGCCATGTGAAGAACGTTGTGGTTGATTAATTGCCGAGTCCCAGTTCCAGTCAGTGAGGGCGCATTTTTAATCAGTGGTGTTGAATTAGCCATGTTAGTCTATTTTAGCAAAATAAAACCAAAGTCCGGTGGCATAATGTTTATTTCAATATGAACTTTCATGAGTCGCAGCTTCCTCAGATAGATATGTAAAGGGGAAATTGCACTAGGACAGGGGTGGCCAAACTGCATGTCTTGTGGCTATCAAACATCCGACGTTTATTCGATGTGGCTCTTACATTAAGCAATTTTGGCCACCCCTGTTAACTAGGAATTTTTATGGGGGTGGCAGGGGGAGCCAAGGCAGTGTAAATTACACCTGAAAAGTCAATACACTACCAAAAGGGGGAAAAAAACTTCAAAGGGAATATATAACATGTAAGTGATGAAATAGAACTCATCGAAAGATTAAACACTACAGGTCATCTTGGCTTAAAAGAGAGACTGGATTTCCTTATCAGTACAATAACTTAGTAGATCTACACGAACCATTTTTTCAGGAATTTTAATTGGCTGTTCTTAAAATGTTCTCTCAGACTATAGTTTCAGTTAATTTTCATTTAAGCTATTTGCTTACATGTTTGAATCTCTGACCTCTCTAAGAGAACATAAGAGAAGCCATGCTGGATTAGACCAGTGGCCCATCCAGTCCAACACTCTGTGTCACGCAGTGGCCAAAAACTCTCATCATCCAAGAGATATTAATTCTGGGTACGAGCTTTCGTGTGCATGTACACACAAAAGCTTATACCCAGAATTAAACTTTGTTGGTCAGTCTTAATGGTGCCACTGGACTCAAACTATATTCTGTTGCTTCAGACCAACACGGCTACCCCACCTGAATCTCTCATCATCCAGTATGTGTAACCGTTAATTCTGTTGGATGTATAGTGGGATTCATACCTAACCTTTCTACATCAGCTCCTTGCTTTTCCCCCTTACATCGAGAATTTACACTTGGAAGACTCGTGGTGTAATTCACACCAAGCCATGGCTCCCTCTCCCCAAAGATAGTCTTCTCCGTAAGAATTCCCAGAACAAATTTCGCTTTACATATCTATCTGAAGAAGTGAGCTGTGACTCACGAAACATGGAAATAAATATGTAGTCTTTAATGCGCCACTGGATTTTTGTTTGAATTTTAAGGGCACGCATCTTGATTTTTTGAGTCTGATTTGGTTGTGACGTGTGTGTTTTTAAACAAAGAGAAAATATTAAAGATCCTCTTCTGATGACGGTTAGCATTTCTATGATGCATTCTCACAGCTCACTTCCTCTTTTGCCCTCAAAGGCTCTGATGAGGCTTTGGTGAGAACACGAATATGTTTAAGATTATTCGTAATTTGCTAAATCATTTTTAGTCAGTTGATACCCCTGGTTAATGTACAGCGTTATTAGTAGCCTTTTTACATCAGTAGCCTTTTTGAAAAAAAGTAAAATGAGCTCTATCAAGGGACTTATGTAACTCCACACTCAGCTCACCAGGAGGTTGTCTGTTGGAATAAATGGGCCCTAATTAGTAGTAATTCCAAATGAATTAAAACAGAAAAAGTTATTAAGAAGAAAGAAGCCCCTTCTTAATCCTCCCCAGTTAAAAGAGAAATCCCCATTTATCTCAGGATGAACAACAGAAAATTAAAGCGATGTTTTAACATTCGTTCTGCTTCCATTTTAAGATGCATCGAGGGCTCTGCTCGTAGAGAGCCATTTATGTTGTCGATAGCCATTGCACGCGGCTGCATAGTATCCAAAGACGAAAAGAGTTTGTGCTAAAATTTTGTGTATACAAGCTGCAGTGATACAGAGACACAGGGCCAAGCCACTTGGTACACCTGATAAGCATCAGGTTACGGATGCGTGGTCGGAGGAGTCAGACCTACATCAGGGGAGGTAAAGGTTCCCTTTCTCGAAAGCCAGTCAAATCCGACTCTAGGATTGCGGTGCTCATCTCCGTTTCGAAGCCGAAGAGCCAGCGCTGTCCGAAGACGTTTCCGTGGTCATGTGGCCGGCATGACTAAACACCAAGGCGCACGGAACGCTGTTACCTTCCCACCAAAGTGGTCCCTATTTATCTACTTGCAATTTCTTGCTTTCGAACTGCTAGGTTGGCAGGAGCTGGAACTAGAGACGGGAGCTCACTCC
>NW_015171531.1:47088-72784 GCF_001447785.1 Gekko japonicus | reverse complement strand
GCACGGAACGCTGTTACCTTCCCACCAAAGTGGTCCCTATTTATCTACTTGCAGTTTCTTGCTTTCGAACTGCTAGGTTGGCAGGAGCTGGAACAAGAGACGGGAGCTCACTCCGTTATGTGGCACCCAGGTCTCGAACTGCTGAACTACTGACCTTCCACAGCCGGCAGTTCAGCGTCTTAACCACTTGAGACACTGCAGCTCAACATCAGGGGAACTCACCTTTAAAAAGTGTTCCTTCTCTCGGTTCTGCAGCGGAGGAGAAAAAGCTTCCTGTTCCTCTCCCCGCCCCACTTTGTGCAGCAGGAAGGGTTCGGTCCTTTTCTTTCTCTCCATATATCCTTCCATGTGCTCCCTGGGCCCTTTCCACTGGCAAAAGTGTAGTGGGAGGGAAGCCGAAAGCTCCTTCCTCCCCCTTGCAGTGCTCCTTCACAGCACCAAGCAAACAAGTGCTCTCAAAGGTGAGTTCCCAAGATGTGTGTCTGACTGTGAGTCCGGTTGTGCACCCATGACCCAGCATGTGTCAGCACATCTTTATAGTCACACCCTCAGCGACACAGTTTAAGAAATCCCTAGGCTGAATCTCACTTCTGCCTCAGCTGGCCACACTGTCTCAGGACCAGCCCCGTCTGTACTGACTGACTTTTTACACACTTGTGGTAGTAGGGACTACAATACAATGTTTGTGAAGCATTTTGAGGGACTTAAAAGCTCCCTAGAAATGCTAAGTAGTGTTATTTTATTGTAACCAACATAGAAGAACTCTGTTGCAACTACGGGTCTGCTTTGTAAGACATTTCTTTCTCTAAAGTTTTCGGTAACGGCATATTAGTACGGGCCGGCTCTGCTTACATCAACTTGGACATAGACAGGGATCTGCTTGTGCAAGAAGGGGGGGCAGTTTCTGCTGGCTCTCCCCCTTCTTTCCGGTGTAGTTTCCTGCATCACATCCTGTACCTTTTTTTTTAGTGTTCCCTGACCTCCCCCCCCCCAACCCACGGAGTGCCTTTTCATGGGATACACAGGCTGCAGCATGAAGGTTGTTGAAGGCCTGTGGCTCAGTGGTAGAGCATCTGGTCAGCATGCAGAAGGTCCCAGGCTCAATCCTTGGCATCTATAGGTGAAAGGACCAAATAGGAGGTGATGTGAAAGACCTCTACCAGGGACCCTGGGGAGCCACTGTCAGTCTGAGGAGGCAATACTGACTTTGATGGACCAGTGGCAGATTCAGTAGAAGGCAGCTTTATGTCACCTGTCAAGCCTGAGGCTGTTCCTTGGGTACAAACCCCAGTAGATGTCATCGTTTCAAACTCTCTGTAACTGCGTTCGTATTTCTAGAAGCCTGTTTCTCTGATATACCAAAAAAGGCACTCCTAAGTATCTATAGCTCTATGCATACTAATCTCTATGTTGTTGCCACTTATAGTTTGAATCAAAGCTCACAAAGGTCCTGAATAGTCTATTGCTTTTGTATAACTGAATTACCTAACATAGTTCAAATTCTTAACTGGTAAGCAGTTGTTTTAGGTAAGCAAAATCATTCTGATTGTTACAAAAGTTTGATAATTTTTTTAAAAATGCGGTGGGATGGATAACGGAAGATTCTCCTCCCTCTCTCCTCTCAAACTACAGCATTTGAAAACGTCATCTTTTCAAAGTTGACCTAAGTCTGATGAATTATCAGTACTTTCTCACTAGCCTCAGACTTTTTTTCTAAACTCTGGACGTATATCAGAGACTCCTTAGAAGGCCCTTAATTAAAAAATTTTTTAAAAAAAGAACCAAAAGAAATGCTCTGGAAGTACAGCATTGTAGGCCAACCGCCCCCCCCCCCCAAACACCCAAAAAACCCCCTCCAAAAATGAGTTACATTTCTGAAGATCTCAGCAATTGCGTGGGAGACCTGGCTTCATTTTTGTCTGCGCCTACAAAAAATTAGGAGCAACCTACAAAGGGTCTTTAGAGGCCAAGGCAGGGCATGTCACCATTTTTGTGAGTTTTTTTCCTCCCAGCAATAGCCAGCTTCACTTATACAATTTCACCGTTGCTTAGAAGCTCGGCTTTTAGAGCGTAGGTGTTAACTGGCTCAATATGTCAGAATCCATAAGTGCTTTCTGAGCAAGCAGGGCCGTTTTGCCTCAGGTCAGCTTAATCTTGCTGTATTACTTGAGATCTGTTCTTGGAAGCTAATTTTCTTCCTGTCCCTCTTCCCCCCCCCCATCCCCTCTGTCCCCAGACGAATTCTCTGAGCGAGCCGGAAGCGCAGGGACCCAAGGCAGAGGTCTCTTCCTCCACCTCTCTTGTGACTGCTGAGCAGCAGCAAGAAGTAAGTAATCATCAGCCGTTTTCTACTGTCTCAAGTCAACCACTCTGGGGAGCCTTTTGTTTATAATTGTGTGTCACAACCACAACTCCATAAAAAAAGAGGCCTGGTCTGCACCCAGTGTGTTCCTTTGTAGGTGCTTGTCAGCATTTCAACATTTGTGCTTTTCTGTGAATGCTTTTGGTTTGCTGCCCCGTTCACTTCACCTCCCCTTCCCCCCCCCCCCCCCCCGTCTTCTTGTTTCCCCTCACTTTCTCACTGCCTACCTGCCGCCGCTTGCTTTAGAGTGCAGGCTTTCCTATGAGTCTTTCTGATTTGCAGCCCGCTTCTAGTAAATCCTGAACAATGCTGCATTTCGCAGTGATCCGCTCTTACTGCTAACCTTCTAAAAGAATTCTCTGCAAACGCTGCTCGCCCAAATGTAGCTCTGATTTGAGAACTTTCTCAGAAGCCCTCGCTCAACTGTAGTTTTTTGCAATTCAGGAACCAATTCGGCTTCAGAGGATGCCTGCTGCTCCCTCCCCCACCATTCAGTCCATTTCTCTAGCTGTACCAAAGGTAGGGGAGCCTTGATGACTTGTTTTGGTTAGAAGTGGGAGGCGGGGGGGGGGGGTAGAAATGGCTGTCGCTCATACACGATCCATCCGTATGCTTGTTGTGTTTGTGTTGTGGTAACGTCAGTAAAATGACCGGGACTGTGTTGAGACAGGGTTGTGACCCACTCAGTTGCACACAGCCTACTTTTCTGTTTTTTATGTCCCGTTTGGGCTCTGTATCCCACAGGGGGTTGTGGGAACCAGGGGACTGTCAATCACCTGGCAGGCCACAATGCAAAATGGACGGTCTGTGTTTGTCTGGGAGCCCGCCCACCCCTTCCAGGATCCCATGAATTGGGGTCTTGTAGAGTTTGCCCGCCCCAAGTTCCTTGTCAACTGGTGCCAGTTTCTCAGAGAGCCCTCGCCCTGTGCCTTCTGATTTACCTTTTGAGTTTCTGTTTTCAGCCCAAAGCTCACCAGCTCAATATCAAGTCCTTTTCAAGCCCTACCCAATGCAGCCATTGCACCTCCCTCATGGTGGGATTGATCCGACAGGGCTATTCTTGCGATGGTAAGTCAGTTTTAAGTCTCCAAAACAGTCCTCTGTTGTTGTTGTTTTTTTAAAAAAACAGCATAACTTTTTAATATTTATATGGCAGCTGCTTGAAACGAAAGCATGCATTTGAACTCTGCGCACCTGAGCTTTAGTATACATGAGCATCTCTTCTATGTTATCAGGCTTTAAGTGGCAGCAGGAACATCATTTTCAAAGGCATGTGTTTACTTTCGGGTTTCATACCATTCTTTTGAGAGCCAGTTTGGTGTAGTGGTTAAGTGCACAGGCTCTAATCTGGGAGAACATAGTTCTGTCAAGAGCTGTTCTTGAAAGAGCAGTTCTCTCAGAGCTCTCTCAGCCCCGCCTATCTCACAGGGTGTCTGTTGTGGGGATGGGAAGGAAAATAAGTTTGTAAGCTGTACTTAGGATGGTTTAATGTTCAAAGCTCAATCACCCTCATTTTTGTGGTCTTTACAACAGCCCTGTAAGGTGGGCCAATATAATTATCCCCACATTGCAGGTGTGTGTGGGGGGGGTTGAGGCTGAGAGAGATGCTTACCTGTAGGCTGTTTTATAAATTCGTGGCAGAAGTGACAATTGAATTAGAAACCTTCCTGCATTACAGGCTCATTTTTCTTGGCCACTGAGCTGGACAGTCTTTCCAGAAATGCATTTCATAAGCAAATTAAAATTAAAGTTTAAAAATAAACTGGATTAAAATAAGCCGTCCAAAATACAGAACATGGTTTCTGATTTAAATGTTTGTAAAAGCAGTTGGAGTCTGTATACCATTTTGCCGTGATAAGAGGAATTCCTATCTGACCTACCCATAGAAAAGGACCTATACAGAAGCTTTTAAAAGGCTGACTTATTCAAGTCTCTGGTCGAAGTGGCCTCTGGTCGCTGCTGTTTAGAACACCAGCAGTGCAATCCTGTGCAGAGTAACTCCGTTCTAAAGCCATTGATTTCAGTGGCCTCAGACTAGAGCAGGGGTCCCCCCAACCTTTCTGAACTTGTGGCCACCTTTGGAATTTTGGGAGGGGATGGCAGAGCCGAACCCGAAATGGCTGCCGCACAAGGCCGTGTCACAGTCCCTGGGGGCAATGGAACCATTCACACAGACTAAGGAAATCCTAGATGCTTACAAGCCCCGGTGATCCTCTAGTGCGGCGGTGGCCAACCTTGCTTAACGCAAGATCGAAGTAGAGACAACGTCAGATGTTTGAGAGCCGCGAGACATGAACAGGTATTACCTGTTTTTACTGGGAAATATGCAGGTCTGCTTTTTATTAACATTAAATGAGGCTGCCTAAAATAATAACAAAAGCGGTAAAAGCAGATAGTGATGATGATATTTATTTCTCCAATGATATTTGTTTGCTAATGATACTTAGCTTCTCCATCCGCCCTGCCGGGAGCCGCACAATGTGCGTGAAAGAGCCGCATGCGGCTCCCGAGCCACCGTTTGGCCACAGTTTGACTGCTTATTATCGCATCCATAGAAAACCCTTCCATTTGAATGAAACCAACCTATAACAAGCCCTGCCTTACAGTGGTCCCGCCTACTTTCTGAAAAGCTCAGCGTGCACCAAGGGAAGTAGTGTTGGGCACCATGAAACCCACGGGCACCGCATTGGGGGACCCTGGAGTTGAGTAACCTTGCATAGGATTGCATTGTGAGCGTCTGACTATGCAAGCTGTGTTGGTCCTTTTCCTGCCCATATTGTGGTTTGTTTTGTTTGTTCTTAAAATTAAGCTTTCTGGAAAACCAGTAAACAGCCTATGGGCACCTTAAGCATTGGAGTGCCGCAGGACTGTGGCTGGAGAAGAAGAAACAACAAACATCCCATCAGCAATTTTGGTCGTATAATTTTAGGAGCATTGAGATTTCTCATTGTTTTCCCAGTGTTTGCCGGTTGTGCAATTTTAAGTGTGAACACGGAAAGCAAAGTGCACTTGAGTGATTCTCTGTTCACATATGTTCTCAGTTCCTCTTGTGATCTGTCGGTTTTGTGTTTGTAACAGCTTTTGACAAATTCACCTTTTCTTATTCAGTGTGCTCATTCGCCTGCCATGTTTCCTGTAAGGACAGCGCGCCCCAGGTCTGCCCGATCCCTCCAGAGCAAGCCAAGAGACCCCTTGGAGTCGACGTTCAGAGAGGAATAGGGACGGCTTACAAAGGCTATGTCAAAGTAAGTCACTAACGCCCCGGCGGAAAGGCTGACTTCTCACCTGCGGAGCTTCTTATGACAATGGCATGATCTGTCAACCCCCTGCATTGACAATCGGCAATCAATTTTGATTGTGGTGATCCTTTAACAATCCAGTTCAATGCTGTATCAAATTATGACACTGCAAAATGTGAGTGCGCAAATAAGGGAAACATAAGAGCTGCAGAGCCTTCCTTGCTGGACTTGACTTTGTGTCACAAATTGTTCTGTAGCTGTGATATGGTCTAGTACTTATTATTTGAAATTATTGACCTCTGTTATTCGCCGCCCGAAGTACTTTTTTTACAAGGGCAGGTTATAAATATTGTAAATTAATAAATATTCAGAATGGACTGTCCTTAAGTGCTTGGTTTTTAAGCCTCCGTTCAAAAGTCCTCACTCAGCAAGAAATGGAACATTAGTTTTCATTGAGCAAACAGTCTCAAGGTATTGGAAACACAGCAGTGCCTAACAAATTGATGCATGCAACAGACTGTTTGGCTCCTGTGGATCTCTGAAACGTGTGTCTTAATAGTGGTGCATGCCCATTACTTATTTACTTACTTACTTCATTTATCACCTACCTTAGTGAGACTAAGGGCAGATTACAATATATAGATATAGATATATAGCTATATAGATATTTAAAGACAGCATTAAAGCATCCAGTAAACAATGCAATTATGACTAGGATTGCAGAATTAAAAAAGGCCACAACCCAGATTGCAGAATTAGAAAAGGCCACAAACAGAAGATGGTCCAAGGCGTGGCCCACCAAAAACCAGTGGTTGGTAGAGAGCCACATTCACAGTGACCGTCAGCCAGAAGAGCTGCATGACTGCTAGGTTGCCCTGTGCACCAGCCCACCCAACACACTTACACTAAAATACAAATATCAATATTGAATGTATAACTGTAACCTCTGAGAATGTAAGCTTGTCTGTCTCTCCCCGTGCTGAACCTTAGCCGGCTCTTGAGTATCTGGAGTGAGGGGAAGATCTTGCAGGTCAGATTTATGGCACAAATAGAACTGTGTGCAAGCTTGCAAGATCTCCGAAACTCTTCATTAAGAAGGATGTGAAAAGATAAGAGTACCCTTCTGTTTTTTTAAATTATATTTAGTTTTTTTGACATCATAAGACAAACATATATACACATACTTGAACATCAACAAATACATGAAACTGGATTCCAATTTTGAATCATACTACTAACTCCTATACCAAAGTATTTAAAATATTCCCCTTCTGAGTACTCTCTTCTACCAACAATACCTTGAATTGACTTAACACTAATTTTAATTTACACTGTTTTTTGGTTTACACTGTTTTTTTAATTTATTTATTTACTTATCAACAATCAGTGTTGTTCTGCACAATATCTCTATGTTACAAACAATGAGAGAAGTAAAAACCAACTACTTGCTTTCCACTTTTCAACAGCTCAACAATTCAAAAGTTAAACACATTTTTTTTTACTATTTTCACCCTTTAGAATTTAAGGCTCCTAAAACTATTTCATTTTACCAAGACAAACCTCTCATAACTACTCAAACCCTTGCTTAGTTCTTGACAGTTTAGTACATTCACTAGTATTATCTTCCTTCTAATTATAAATTGAGCAGCCAAAAATACACACATTTACCAACTGATAACAAACCTTTCACATTATTATTAAAAATCACCACATCTTTCTATCTACCCTTATCCCAATTTACCCTAACCCTTTATATTAGAAACTCAAACATTTCAGATACATATCAACCTACACAAAACATAACCTATCACGAAATTATTCTATCTATTAACATGCATTTTCACATACCACCTCCTTAAAATTTTTCCAAAACTAAAGACTCAACCATTTCATTCTGGACACCACTCAGCTATCACCAACCATAACTTATCAACATCTTACTCTATTGGCTATTTCGTTAAAACAGGCTTTTTAAGGTCAGATTTTCCCAGCTAGACATATTTCAGCAACAGCAAGCATTTTACACTATCATATAATTTAATTTGTCTCCTATAAATCAATAATCTGGTTTTTTGAAGTAACATGTCTGCATGCCTTTTTTCTTTGATTGTGTGGAATTTTTTTCCTAGCCTCTTTCTTTCAGCTTTCTGCCATCCTATTGTTCATCTTTAATTTTCTTCCATGATGTTTTTCCCTCTTTTTTTCTGATTTTTCTTGACCTCTAAAGAAAAGTCTTTGTACATTTTTGTTTAGTGTCTCAGTTTTTAAATAGAAGGGCTTTGTTAATTTTTTCCCCTTTACTTTAGTTGCTGTAACTTGTAATTCAAGGCATTCTTTCGTTGGGGAGCATCCTGTAGTCTCTACATCTTTTTCAGTAAACTGTCCTGCGTTTCCCTCTTCCTTGTGTTGAAGTTGTAACCTACATGTCATTTCTGTAAATTTTACACAAACTTCGTCTTTAATTGGCGTAGGTTGGGACTCTGTACATTCTTCTATTTGGTTCTTTTTCTTTATTTCTAATTGTGGGTTATGCGTTGTTTCTATGAAGTCTGCACAGGCTTTTTCAATACCCTTTTGTATCTGTTCCCTTAAAATCTTCAGGAACTGTTCCACAGACAAGTCTCCCACAAGCGTGTTCCCATCCATTTCCTCCTCCTCTTGTCTTATCAAAGCCATTTTAAATACGCAGTTCAATTTAATTCACACAAGCTCTTATACTTATTCAAAATAGTTAACGTATTTCCTGTCCATTTTGCCTAATAAATCCTTGCCAAGGGAGAAAGAGAGCAAAAGAAAAAAAAAGTTCTCCATGATTGCCGGCGCTCCGGAAGGAAAACATTCAAGCCACTTCCAATCCTCTTCTGGCCGCTAAACCTCTCCTTTTCGGGCTGATAATTTAAGGGAAATATCTGCACCAATCTTATCTATTTCAAAATTAGAAGTAGTTGTACTCACAATTTCGCTTCTTGAGCATCTTCTGCATTACCACTTAGGAAATTCAATCCAAACACAGTCAAAAACGGGTGGCGGCGGCTGCGTAGAACATGGCGACCATGCTCCTCCCATAGACCGCTCCTGCTTCGAGGCAAATAATGGACAGCCCACCCCCCGCATTTGCCAGCTGCAGGAGGGGCCAAAACAGAGCCCCCTGCTCCAGACCTCTTCCCGGGAGATCTGGCAGAGCTCTTCTGGCGACCGGGAGGCTCCAAAAGGAGCGGAAAGGAATCGGGCGGCTCGGCGCGAGCCGAAAACCGCCCCTCACCGTGCCATTGACCCGGAAATCTCAAGAGTACCCTTCTGTTAAGAGTACCCTTCAAGTTGAACTCTCGTGTTGCAAGAAACCTCTCTCTGTGCTAAGTGGAAACTTTTGCCCAAATGGGCTCATTGCTTGGGGTGCTAAAGCCCAATAATGAACACGGTCAGTTGGGATTCCAAAAGCAGACAGAACATTTATTGCAGTAAACAGAGACCCTCAGGGTAGCAAAGAGATTCCCAAGAAGTCCGCCCCTGAGGTTAACAATGAGCTATTTTATACCATAAAAGAAGCCGTTTTTGGGCATGTGCAGATGTCTTGTTACGTCATAGTTATTTGATTTCCTATATACCTATTTAAGGTTTATCATAGCTAAGCAGGTGAATCAGACATACATTTCACCATATAAGTGCTTTCGACCTTTATATCATGGGGCTTTCCAGTTCCTTAAATATTCCTTCCAAGTAAGTGTTTGTATCACCGTTACCAGACTGTGGTTTTGTCACAGGCCATCAGCTTGTGGTTGGGGCATCCTGATCAGTCAGCTCAAGCTGTGTATCCTTGGTTAGCTTTATAGGGTCAGCATTGGCCTCATTTTTTCAGGCCCTACCTTGGCATTACCTTACCTTTGTCAGGCCAGGCCTTGTTACCTGGCTCATCAAAAGCACCAGCCAACCGCAAGCCTCGGCGGGCAGTCACCTTGCCCACTTTTCCTGAAAAATGTGGTGGGTGCCGTGCTGGGGAGTGGTGCTCAGGAGACCCACCTGTGGCTCCCAAGCCACTGAGTATTCGCTGCCCATAAACAGTGCAAACAAAGGACTACAAAGGGAGAGGAGAGTGCAGTAAAAGCAAGGTGATCCCTACAGTAAATGCTGCAATAGACTCTAATCCTGTTCACTGATAAAGGCACCCTCCTGGCCTGTTCCACCGTCCCTCCATTCTGATCCCTTTATCAAAATGCCTTCCTGAACCCGTCTCTTTCGCACATCCTGCAGAATGACAGGAGTTCAGACTTGAGCTGTCTGAACCCTCATCCCACACAGCTACCAGTACCCACTTCGAGTTCTTTTATGGAAGGATGGCTGGAATCTAGGGTTTCCATATTTTGAAAAGCTAAAGTGTTTCCCAACTGATTGCTTCAAACAAGTGATCACTGCGACAAATCTCATGTTAAATACCCCGACTATTTGAGCTGTGATAAGTGCTACTAACTAGGAGTATTCCTAACCTTCCAACTCAAAAAGAGGACATTTTCATCAGTTGTTTAAAAAGAGCCCAAAACAGGAAGGATATGGGGGGGGGGGAGGAACAGGACATCTGGTAACCCTACTTAAATCTTTTAGTAGATAAAGTGTCAAGCAGCCAGTTCCATAGATACTAAAACACTGGTACCTTGGAGCTCTGGTACTTTAAAAGAGCTTCAAATCTTAAATGGCTTGTCATTTACAGTGAAGGGTAACGTAACGTTGAAGTCAATGAACTGGGAAGGATGCAACTCGGCCTAAGATGGCGCTCTTTACCTATGTAGCAGGCTACCATCAATCATTGTCGCTTGCCTGTACTGACAAGTCCTGCATGGCTAACAATAATGTAGCCTGGGAAGCAATGAGGCAGATGTACAGAACTGTTGAATATAATCAGCATGACCTAAGGAACAAGAAAGTCTGAATCCCATTACTGTATCCTGCAGAAATTCCTGGCAATGAGGGAGCCAAGAAAGTCTCAGTGAGAAAGGCAGGCTATAAATGAAGTTCTTCTTGTTGTTGTTGGTATCATTATTATTAATTAAGGTAATGGAGTTTAGCCCTGACCTGGGTAGCCCGGCTAGCCTGATCTCATCAGATCTCAGAAGCTAAGCAGGGGTTGGCCCTGGCTAGTATTTGGATGGGAGACCTCCCAAGGAATACCAGGGTCATGATGCAGAGGCAGGCAATGGCCAACCACCTCTGAACATCTCTTGCCCTGAAAACCTTACTAGGGGTCACCATAAATCAGCTGTGACTTGACTGCAAACAACAACAATGGGGTTTGGGGGTATCTGTTGTGTTTGGTATTTGAAAAAAGTGGTTTTCTGTATGTACTAAGGCACTGTTAACCTGCCTTAGCCTTTCAGACTCAGCAAGCAAGGAAAATGTATAGATACATGAAAAATAGTTACCTGTATCACACAAAGAGGTACCAGAATACCAAGTTAAAGAGTGCAGCTGAAAACAACAACAAACGTTTATACAGATGCTGAACTGAAAATAGCAACCAAAACACCTTTCTGTCCTCTTGTATACTGTTTCTTGCAGTAGGTAGATGACACTTCATTTTCTTGGCATATTATAAAAAAAAACCCCACCCAACACTTTCCTCAACAGTGTGAGTCTTGGTTATATCAGATAGGCTAGAAGGAGCAAACTGTAGAAGAGGATCTCTCCTGGGACTGTGCCTAAAACCCTCTCCTATCTTCCTCAATTGTGGCAAAGCCCCGAGGCTTTGTTTACCATTCATGGTAATCCCCTTAAGCACTAATCCCTGTACTGGTGAGCATGGCAGGTGGTTTGGTGTGGAGTACCCAGAGCGGGCAGCTGAAATGTCTCCGGGTGTAAAATGAGAGAGAGTTCTGTGGAAGACGAAAAGGGGTTTCTGTAGCCAAGTTTTAAACTGGAAGGATGAACAGTCATGCCATCTCTTTGGCTGTTTTCAGCTCCCCAGTCCAAGACGCATCCTGAATCTGGAATTAATACAAAACTTCTGAGGGCTTTTCAGTTTTGTCTGATTATCTGTACTCACCGAATTTTTCAGTCACTCACAGTGCAATCCTAGTTATACATTTCTTAAATTCACTGAAGTCAAAGGGGCTCAGGTGGGTATACCTCTACTAAGAGTTGCACTGTCAGTTTCCAAGCAAAGTAATAGTATAAGAAGAGCCCTGCTGGATCAGCCCAGTGGTCCATCTAGCCCAGCATCCTGTCTTGTGCAGTGCCCAGCAGTCGCTATGGAGGGCCAACAACAGGGAACAGAGGCCGAGGCCTTCCCCTGATGTTTCCTCCTGGATGTGGGATTCAGAGGTTTAATGCCTCTGAACATGGAGGTTCTCTTTAGTCACCATGGTTACTAGCCACTGATAGATCTATGCTTCATGTAGAGTTCCCACGCTGAGCTTCACATCATGTGTAAATAGGTGTCATGTGCAGCCCATGGCCTGGAGCATTCCAGAGGTCATATTAAAATCTATGACTTTCTTGGAAAGCATGTTCTGCGTATAACCCGCTCACTGAGTATATTAGCATATGCTTTTAAGCCTGAGAAGCTCATCTCATGTCATAGAAATGTAGCATTATAATTTTAAAAATTGCTGCTTCTGCTTTTTGGCTGCAAAAGCTGTGAGTGACGCAATGCATGTACACGGGTGTGTATATGTATGTAGAATTGTATGTATGTCTTTGCAGGTTCCCAAGCCAACAGGTGTCAAGAAAGGATGGCAGCGGGCCTACGCTGTGGTCTGTGACTGTAAACTCTTCCTTTACGATGTGCCTGAAGGGAAGTCCACCCAGCCTGGAGTTGTTGCAAGTCAGGTGTTGGATCTCAGGTCTGTGCTGGTTCTTTCATTACAGCGGTCTGTCCTTTGCATGACAGATTTACACCCTTTGAAAGCGCGCACACACACAAAAAAAACACAGGACCATCCAGTTAATTTTCAGTTTGGGTGATGAAATAGCAGTGCTGCGCTAATAAAGCATCTCAGGAAAACTTAGGCCATGTTTCTGTGCAGACCTTGGTCCCCGATGTCAAACAAGAGCAGCCCCTCGGATTCCCATACGCTTTTGGCCTGCTCTCTTCCTCCCACAAAAGCTCATCCTGGAATAAACGTAGTTAAACCTCTTTTGTTTTACTGCGGTAGATTATCATGGCCACCTCTCTGGAGCTTCCTCTGTCTGCCTGCTTTCCTCATGTGAAAGGAATTGTATGGCCTAGCGCGATATAGGGCTTATCTCTACCCGCGTTCTCCCGAGATAGGGCTTATCGGCACCCACGTTTTCCCGATCTAGGGCTTATGTGTACCCATGTTCTCCCGATAGTGGGCTTATCTGTACCCATGATCTCTCCGATCTGATGAACCTAGAATTCCATCTGGTCAAGCGTCACTGCTTAGCTATGGAAAGGGGAGCGGGGCTGATTAACTTTTGCTCCATTCAGTGACTCTTGTCATTTGATTTCTTCCCAGAGATGAAGATTTCTGTGTGAGTTCTGTCCTAGCATCAGATGTTATACACGCAACCCGCAAAGATATCCCTTGTATATTCAGGGTATGGTTATTTGATCTGTTTGTTTAAACTGGGGTGGGGGGGCGCGGGGGGGCTCGTACATGTATATATTGTAACCCTTAACCGTGGACTGTGTTGCATTGAATAACTGTGTTGCTCAGGTTGTTGTTGTTGTTGTTGTGTTGTGTTTTTTAAGCCTGTTTTACTGAATGGTTTTGAATTGGCAAAGAGGAGTATTATAAAGTTGAATAAAAGGAGCTTGAAACGCTCAGCAGGGTGTTTTACAGTTTGCCACTTTACTGTCTGTGAATGGTTCCTAATATTCTCTTACGGAAATTGATGG
The DNA here is from genome assembly GCF_001447785.1 of Gekko japonicus. Taxonomy (NCBI): domain Eukaryota; kingdom Metazoa; phylum Chordata; class Lepidosauria; order Squamata; family Gekkonidae; genus Gekko; species Gekko japonicus. The sequence continues at coordinate 59,334 of NW_015171531.1, read as the reverse complement.
CATTGTCCCTCAGAGTAAGCCAGCAAAAGCTGGAGACGATGGGACAGCACTGAAATACATTTACAGGATGATTTCACAATCCTGCCACACATACTGCATACACAAGATTCAGAAATTTGCCCGGGGGCAGGCAGTAGGTATCTTACACCTGGCTGTTTACAGTTCAAGCCTGCTGGGGCCCAGACAGAACTCATTTTTCTCAGTCCAGAAGTAATTGCTCGGGTTCTCTGCACCCTGCTGTCTTGGCTAATGACTCCGGAAGTATAGTAGCAGACAGCCCCGATGAATTTGGATAGGTGATGTTTTGTGCAACCTGAGCGACTCGTTTAAGCAATCTGTAGAAAACATATAGATTACCAAAGCGCCACGCAGTTGCCTGGTCATGTGTGTTCATCCTGCCATGCGCTAAAGATTAAAAATTAAATAGTACAGAGTTGAAACTTTGGGGAGAGGTTCATTTTGAAAACTCCCTCCCCTGTGGAAAGCATATCAATAGGGGTTGTTGTTTTTTTGCATTCCTTTGCAAAAAGGTTTAGAAGTGTTTGCAAGAGGTTAGGAGAGCCAGCATGGTGTAGTGGTTAAGAGCAGTGGACTCGAATCTGGAGAACTGGGTTTGGTTCCCCACTCCTCCCCCACATGAGGCCTGCTGGGTGACCTTGGGCCAGTCACAGTTCTCTCAGAACTCTCTCAGCCCCACCAACCACACAATACAACGTGATTGTTGTGGGGAGAGGAAGGGAAAGGCGATTGTAAGACGCTTTGAGACTCCATAGGGTAGAGAAAACGAGGGTATTTAAAAACCAACTCTTCTTATGGGATATTAGGGCAAATGTGTCCCTGTTGACAAGGCATTTGAGCCATTATTTATTGAAATGTGCTTTTACAAGCTTAAAGTATCATGTGTGATTGACAGAATGGAGATGCGGGATACGCATCAGAAAGCGCACCCTACTGAAAGCAATGCAGTACAGGTAGCTAACGTTTGCACTTGGAAATATTCGAGTGCAAAAATTCTCTGTTCTGTTAAAACTGAGTGGAGAAATAATGATTAAGTCAGACTAAATGTGGATTCCAATAAACCAATCCTTTTAAAGAATCGTTTTCAGTAAAATCCGGTCCTTGCATCTGGAAAGTCGTCTTCTTTTTCCAAGGCACCGCATTGTCATGTCTTTGCTGGTTGCTGCAGCCAATGCAAGGGCTTCTCCTGTGCTGTTGAAAGAACAGATTTCACTCAGGCTGTTATCGTTTTGCCTCTTCTGGCTGTCAAGGTGACAGCTTCTCTCTTAGGCTCGCCTTCAAAGACCTGCTCTCTGCTGATCCTAACGGAAAACGAGAACGAGAAGCGAAAGTGGGTTGGAATCCTGGAGGGGCTGCAGTCTATCCTGCACAAAAACAAGCTGAAAAACCAAGTTGTACATATTCCACAAGAAGCCTATGACAGCACACTGCCTCTCATTAAAGCCAGCCTGGCTGCCGCTATTATAGGTACGTGGACTATAATGAGAATACTGGGAGCTGCAGACGGGGGCCCGTGTGTTGCGCTGCTGCGGCATCCTTAAATACATTCCTCATCTGTATCGCTGCCTCGAGAAGCGTGGCAGTGTGACATTCACTAATTGATTTTGAAAAGCTAATTATGATTAACTCTGCTGGCAGGAGGCATCTGCAGTGCTTGAATAAATTTTGTTTGTTTCCGTGCCCATTGCTTCGTGCTTAAGGGTGGGAAATAGCTTAACTCCTACAAACAGGCAAAGCCTTAAAGTATAATTGTGAAGATGGATGGATGGATGGATGGATGGATGGGGATAGCTATAGTTAGATAGACCCTGACCTGGATGGGCCAGGCTAGCCTTATCTCGTCATATCTCGAAAATTAAGCAGGGTCGGCCCTGGTTAGTATTTGAATGGGAGACCAACATGGAATACGAGGGTCACTGCGCTGAGACAGGCAATGGCAAACCACCTCTGAACATCCCTTGTCTCGAAAACCCTACAGGGTCAACATGAGTCAGCTCAGCTATGACTTAATGCCACTTTCCACCAAAACCACCATCGATATCCACCCCCCCCCCCAGCAGGCCTACTTCATTACTCATTCTTAGAAATTTGGATCCAGTTTGTTGTAGTGGTTAGGAGCGCAGACTCTAATCTGGAAGAACCGGGTTTGATTCCTCACTCCTCCACATGCAGCTGGTCAGTTCCAAGTTCTTTCAGAGCTGTTCGCTCAAGAGCTGTCCTCGAAAGAGCTCTCTCAGCCCCACCTCTACCCCCCAGGGTGTCTGTTGTTGGTGGAAGGAAAGGAGATGGTAAGCTGCTTTGAGACTCCTTCGGGTAGTGAAGGGCGGGGTATACATTCAATCTCTTCTTTCATATTTTCATCTCATCTCGTGGCTAGACCCCTTTAGGGGTGGCTGTAAAAACAGTCCACCGCTTCGGGTAGTGAAGGGCGGGGTATACATTAAATCTCTTCTTCTTTCATATTTTCATCCCATCTCGTGGCCAGACCCCTTTAGGGGTGGCTATAAAAACAGTCCACCTAACACATGAGAACAATCGGAAGTAACCAGTGCAATATGACATAATGCTAAGCCCAATTAAAAAACGCAGGGCACGTAGCAGGAAGTGTACTTTGCAAGGCTAGAGAGAGCGATCCGGCTCCCCATCCCAGTGTGGGCTGGACTAGAAACCTCTTAAGTTGTTTCACCAAGATAAGAAGGGATTTAGCCTGGTGGACTTCCCTTGGCAGGGAGGGCAGCTGCTGCAGCAGCCAAGATAGACTAGCCCCTTATCCCCACTGCAGTAAGAGAGAAGAGAAGCTGAATCCTCCTGCCAAGGTTTTGGAGTGTCCAGGGAGGCTGATACGGAAGAGAAGCGTGTTCTTGAGTCTCCTGGGCCCAGGCTGCTTTAAAAGCTGCGGAGGTCTAAACCAGCAAGTTAAATTGTGCCCAGAAATAGATGCAGAGCTTCTGCCGTCCTTTCCGCATAGATGGAACAGGCTCTCCCAGGCTTACTCCCTGATCAGATGAATGTCCTCCATGACAAAAATAGAAGCTCCCAATTAGAAAACCAGGTATACAATATTCATCCACTTTATACATCCCGCCTTTCAGAAGTACTCTCAAGATGGCAATATTTTTTCTTCTCCCCCCCCCCCGGTCCCTTTCCGCTTACCATTAGATCGGGATAGAATAGCAATCGGTTCCGAAGAAGGCCTCTACGTCATAGAGGTGACCCGTGATGGTAAGTGACATTTCTTGCTAATTCAGCCATTGTATATAATCAGTAAAACAGTAAATCACCGTGTACAATTAAACAATATTTGTTAGTTTTTATATGCTATGTGTAGAATTCAGTTATTAACAAGATTACAACAATATCACTACAGTATTAAGATATAAAGCTTAGCAGTACATACAAAGTAATACAGTTACTAGTTACAGAAACAATTAAGACGAACGACGGAGTTCTAGTACACTATCCGTTTGCGTGTCCTTCATCAGGTTTGTCATTCTGTTATTGTTTCTTCACAAGCATGAAGTGCTGCAAGCTGCAATGTTGTATATTTGTATATTTAATGGCAAATCCCTTGTGTTGTAATGTGTTGTACGGTGTTCCTTCACTTACTGAGCCTGTTACTGATAAAGAGATGCTCACTCTTCGTTACTGTCTTGTTCAGTAATGAAGGCAAATAGTGCCCTTTTTGGCATTGTGGGTGACAGAATTCCCGCTTCAAAGAAAATCAGAACTCTTGTACCACTCGGGATCCCCCAGTTTGCAAGGAGACAAACCAAGGTGAACCTGGCCTTTTCCTGCCAATACGAGCGTAACATCTGTTCCTGACAATTGCGGCACATACAGGGCGAAACTAAATGGAGCAGCACCAATGCCATTTTAGAGGAGAAAATAGCCATTTAAAAATTGGATGGTGGCAACAGGCGATCTTGTTCTACCCCCTACATACACGCAAGCCCGCCTCTTAGAAAGTGCAAAGGAACAAAACAAGATCACCTGTAAGTGCCACACTGCAGGCCTGATCACGATCGGTGGTGGCAATTTTTAAATGTCTGTTTTCTCCTCTAGAAGGGTACCAGTGGCTACGGGTTGGCCCCGTGGCTGCCATCACTTTTAGGTTGTCCCAGTAATCAAACAAATGTGACTAGCATATATGCTGGCTTGCCAGCAATGAGGGCTACTGTAGTTTGCTTTACATGGGGCCATCTTTGAAGTCACCCCAAAATCTTTGGCTAGCCCAGAACACAGGGGCACATGTTTTATCTGGTGCTAGCCACAGATGCTTGGGGGGGGGTCAACAGTGGGAGGGCTTCTAATGTCCTGGCCCCACTGGTGGACCTCCTGATGGCACCTGGTATTTTTGGCCACTGTGTGACAGAGTGTTGGACTGGATGGGCCTTTGGCCTGATGCAACATTGGCGTCTCTTATGTTCTTATGTTAACTTTCCGTAAGCTTTGTTTTTTCCAGTTTGCGCCTATGCCAAATTTAAGGACTGAAGCTTAGTTTTTTGAACCTCCAGTGTTAAGTGCTAGAACACAACATCAAGAGAAGGCCTTGGCCTCTGTGTCCTCTTTATGGACCTCCAGAGCAACTGGTTGGCCACTGGGGGAAACTGAATGCTGGACGAGATGGACCACCGGTTTGTTCTTATGTTCATACATTCTGTAGGATATGGAAAGAGAGGAAAAATGATTTACGGTGCAGCCCTGAACAGAACTGCACCATTCTAAGTCCACTGAAGTAAATTAGCTTATAAGGGTTTAATCTTCTTAGGATTGCACTGCTGGTGGTGGTGTTCTGAAGTTCTGATTTCTTACATTGTAAGCCAACTAGTTGTAAGTCTCTAGTTCCAGCTCCTGCCAACCTAGCAGTTCGAAAGCAAGAAATTGCAAGTAGATAAATAGGGACCACTTCAGTGGGAAGGTAACAGCGTTCCATGCGCCTTGGGGTTTAGTCATGCCGGCCACATGACCACGGAAACGTCATCGGACAGCGCTGGCTCTTCGGCTTTGAAACGGAGATGAGCACCGCAACCCTAGAGTCGGACTCGACTGGCTTTCGAGCAAGGGAACCTTTACCTTTACTTTTAAGCCAACATTGCCCTGACCTGGATGGCCCAGGCTAGGCTTGACCTCATCAAAGCTCAGAAGCGAAGCACCGTCAGCCCTGGTTACTATTTGGATGGGAGGGACCACCAAGGAGGTCCCGGATTGCTGTGCAGAGGCAATGGCAGGCCACCTCTGTTCATCTCTTGCTTTGAAAACCCTGTGGGGTGACCATGAGCCAACTGAATTGACAGCGCAAAATAAAAAAAAACTGACATTGAGTGCCTTTCAGGTGAGTGAAGTATGAAGATAAATGATAGTAATAAAATAATGTCAAGACAACATTGGCTTCCCAGTCCGGTGATATTGCAGCAAGTGCACTAAGCTTTCTAAGAAACACCCTGCTGGATCTCGTGGTCCATGCAGTCCAGTATTGTGTTCCACGCAGTGACCGCCCAGTTGCCCTGGAGGGCTAGCATGTTGCTTCCTGCTACTGGTATTCAGAAGCTGACAATGCAAAAATCAATTTCTTTTTGGTGCTCAATTATTTTTACACCCTCCTTCCGTTGTTTCCTTTGTTTTCCCTTCATGTGATGTGGTTCCCATCTCCATCTCCCAGTACGCTTCTTCCCGTTTTGCTTACATTGCAGCTCTTATTCTTGTTCTGAAATTAATGGGCTGTAGCCAACATTTCTCAGTGTCTGACCTCTGCGCTCACACCTTGAGTCCTTCTCCCGGGCAGACAGCCAGCTAAGTGGCCACGTTGCTTCCCCCCCCTTCCACGGAGAAAAATTTTGACTCCTTCTCTGTATCTTTCTTAAGAGGGTCAAGGGAGTTCTGCTGTGCTGACGGAAGTGCCGTCTGTTAGTGGAACATTTAGTCTGGATCTAGCCCTTACAGCATAACTCTGCTGCTTTTAAACATGGCAGAGCATTGCTAAGTTCCCCCTCTTTGTTGTTCCAGCAGCATCTGTTAAGAGCAGATCTCCTCAGTCAGACTGGAAGTTCACTTTGGTTAGTTCCCAAATCGCCACAAACACAGATAATGCCACTATGGCACTAATCACTCATCCGCCCTGGGCATGCAGACATTGCCCTACCAGTATCATTGATGACCTTGTAGTTTGCACAGCTTGGTAAGGTGCCGTTGTCTTCATGCTCCCCTCTGCATATGTCCATGCTCCCTCGAACGCTAAAACAGCAAAGCGCAAGAAGATACCATATTTAACATGCTGCACTCGTAGCAGCTGGAACCTTTGGCACCAGGGATGTTTGCCGAGAACGGCGCTATTGACTGTGAAGTGAGAAACCTGACAGAACTGTGCAAGCAATTTTTTTTTGTTTAAACTCAGTACAGCAAATAATAACCAGAGTACTACTTGTGTGTGAAGGTGAAACAGTGGCGATAAAGAATTAATGAAGGATGGTGTGTGGTTTGTGACTTGGCACGCCGAACACAGGCCCTGCTCTTCCACCCCAGCAAGTCTGTCTGTCCTTCTTACACGTGTGTGCACGTTTATTCAGTTAGGCAAGCAACAAGGAGCTTGTTGAGGCATTTACTACATTTATACCCCCCCTTTCTCCCCAGTGGGGACCAATGTTCCCTCTAAGCCGTGGAGTCCTGTGAGCGAAAATTCTACTGTGTGAGCTACTGGCATTAATGTTGTGAGCGAGCGATTTGGCTACTGCATTAAATTAGTTTGCGCTGGAGCCATCCTTCCTGAGCTAAGACAAAAATGCGTGAGCAGGAGGCGGACAAATCTGTGAGCTAGCTCACACTAACTCAGCTTAGAGGGAACACTGGTGGGGACCCCAAACAGCTCTCTGGCTGACCCCCTGATGGCACCTGGATTTTGGCCGCTGTGTGACACAGAGTGTTGGACTGGATGGGCCACTGGCCTGATCCAACATGGCTTCTCTTACATTCTTATGTCCACATTGTTCTCTTTTCCGTTTTATCCTCACAACAACTCTGTCAGGTAGGTTAGACTGAGAGTGTCTGAGTGATCCAAAGTCACCCATGGCAGAGTGGGGACTGTAACCCTTATCTCCCAGATCCATTCCAGCACTCTAACCACTACACCACACTGGCTCTCTGTCTTTAGCTGAACAACTGCGCTGTGGGATGTTAAGCTAGGGACCATGGAAACATGCTCCTGTGGAAATGTCAGTATTATCGGTATTTTTTGGATTTTTTTTTTAAGCCAGTTACTGAATGGGGCTGCATTTCAGCCCTAAAATTTCAGGGTTTTCAGGCCCACTGAATAGCCAAACTTAAAGGGCATTTAAAGAGATTGCCATCGCTTTAAATGCCTTCTTCAAGCCATGTAACCCCGTGGCACATTTACCTGGAAGGTATTTAAAGGGCTTACAGTCCCTTTAAATGCCTTCCTGTTGAATTCGCCACTTGGAGAAGGCATTTAAAGGGGCTGCGTTCTCTTTAAATGTGTTTTCCCCCACCATTGGAAACAATGGAGGATGGAGGCACCTTCTTCTGGGGCCCATAGAATTGGACCCCCTAGTACAATCCTTTTTAAACTTGGAGGGGGGGTTAGTCTATAGGGCCCATTGACTATAATGGTCCCCATAGGGTATAACGGAGCTGGGGGGAAATCAGCTTTCCTGAATATTTACCGAATCCAAATACCATAGTGGTATTGTGATTTGGGAATATTGGAAAATACTGATATTTTTCGGGTTCGATATACCTGAACCTGAAAAATACCGTGTGTGGGTTTTTTGCACCCCCTTAGTACTGGGTCCTAGTGCCTGCCTCTAATGCATTCATTGCCGGCACAGCAAAGTTTGTTGAAAAATGTCACTGTTATTAGAAACCACGTCTGTACTCCAATCACTACACCACACTGGCTCTCATGTGTGGGATCAGTATACAGAACTGCTAGCTTTACTGGTTTACTGGTTATACAAGCTTCCTTTGCTCAGTTCACATTTCCCCTTCTTTGACAGCCAGTACCATGAAACAAGCATAGCTTTTGAGAAAGTACCTTAAATGTCAGCAGTGAAAATGAAGAGGAGGCAGCTGGCTGGCTGGGCCTTCGCTCAACATGGCGTTCTCCAGCCAGTGAATAATTGGAACCGAGTGCCATTTCTCTGGGTTACAGAGATAGTTCTTCCCTCTCTTTCTCTCTTGTCTGTCTAGAAGTCAAGGGTAGTTTCCAGACAGAATGCTTTCTCTTCCTGTGTTCTCTTATTTATTGCGCTGGGAGTGAAATGTCTTGATGGCTTGTCAATGAGGTTTCAGAGAGCCATGTATCTCGGATGAACAGGTTTGCGGACTGAAAATAGACTCCAGCTCCCATTCCCCCCGCCCGGCTATCTTCTAATTTTGTGCGACCTGTGGCCATATTCGACAAATCTTCTAGTTTGAACAGCCCCACTGACACCCGCAGGGCTGGTTCGAAGAACATAGCCATGCATTCACATCCCTGAAAGAAATAATTGTGTGATTCTCAATGCAGTGTTTGCTACGGAGCTAAAAAAGAGCAGAGTATAAATCCTGTCCCAGTTTTGTTTGTAAGCAGATTAAAACAGTAAACACGAAACAGATGTGTGCTGTCGCTATTGTGGACACCTGGGTTTCACTGAATTGCTCTCTTGGTATTTTCTTCCTACCATTTACAGGAAGTATTCTTGTAACCAATGCTCCCTCTAAGCTGTGGAATCTCGCGAGCAAAAATTCTACTTTGTGAGCTACTGGCATTAAAGTTGTGAGCGAGCGATCTGGCTACTGCATAAATTAGTTTGCTCTGGAGCCATTCTTCCTGAGCTGAGACAAAAATGTGTGAGCCAGAGGCTAAAAAACTGAGCTAGCTCACACTGACTCAGCTTAGAGGGAACACTGATTGTAACTACCATGTGCCTGTTTCTGTTGGGAGTAGCCAAGGTGTTTTGTAAACTACTTTTGCTTCTAAATACCAAGTGACTTGTTTATCCCAATCTGATGCCAAGATTCAAATGCATGTAGTGGGAGACTGACAGGTATCTGAAACTGCTAGATGTCACTGAATGGGACAATTTGTTTTGTCACAGAGGACTTCCCCTGCCATTGCATTGAAATTGCGTATGGGTTTGCTTCTTTCATGTGATTAAGGGTTAGAGAAACAAAGAGAAATTGAAGGAGAAAGAGAAACCAGAAAGAACTTTTTCTCCTTTTAGCTCTGTCACCACAGAGGGGAGGTCGTGCAATTATAACTCATTCAATGTTAATAAAGCACTCCTCTGTTTTGAGCAGAACGGTTATATGAACAAAGCTGTGCTGTTGAGACAGGAACTACAGCTTGGATCCTATGAACAAGTTCTGCAAGCACTGGATAGTCTCTGCCATGGAGCTTGTTTCTTCTTGTGTTAGCACATCCATGTGGTGTAGTGGTTAGGAGCACGGACTCTAATCTGGGAGAACCGGGTTTGATTCCCCGCTTCTCCACATGCAGCTGCTGATGTGATCTTGGGTCAGTCACAAGTTCTCTCAGAGCTGTTCTCGAGCAGTTCTCAAAGCAGCTCTCTCAGCCCCACCGACCTCACCGGCAATGCTCCCTCTAAGCTGTGGAGTCTTGTGAGCAAAAATTCCACTTTGTGAGCAACTGGCATTATATTTGTGAGCGAGCAGTTTGGCTACTGCATAAATTAGTTGGCTCTGGAGTCATCCTTCCTAAGCTAAGAGAAAAATGTGTGAGCTGGAGGCTAAAAAACTTTGAGCTGGCTCACACTAACTCAGCTTAGAGGGAACACTACTCACTGGGTGTCTGTTGTGGGGGAGGGGAAGGGAAAGGAGATCATAAGCTGCTCTGAGACTCCTTCGGGTAGTGAAGGGCAGGGTATAAATCCCATTTCTTCTTCTCTCCTTCTTCTTGTGCAAGATCACTGGTTTTCCATGAGCTCTTGTGCGAATGTTAATGCTGGCACAAGAGAAAGCAAGCTCCCGTGGCACACACAACTTGTCTACAGGACCCAAGACTGTGCAGAGGAGGCTCTGCCATTTGTCCTATAAAGATTCACTTGGACCCCATATTCTTAGGATATAATCCTCTTTACAGTGTAGATGCAGTGCCTGGATATGGAGGACTAAACAGAGTCGTGATGATCCTCCTCCATTACGGCAGCCCTGCTCCTCACTGCCCATAGTCCTGTGGTCACATTCTACAAATCTACATCAAAGACAGGGGGTTGCAGTTGGTATGACTAATACAAAGAAAAAAACTGCAAATTGTGCAAACAATGCTTGTAATATTACAGTAATATGCTAGAACACTCAGAATTACAAAAATGATTTTAGAAGATGTGATACAAAATTCTCCTGTTACAGGCGTGACGGAATTCTCTGGAGTAGACCTTCCGTTTTATAAAGAACTTCATCAAAACATCGATACTCAGAAAAGATGTGTCTTCTTATTTCATAACTATTCCATGCTTTCCCATCGATTTCCTCCAGGAGAGACGCACTCCCATCCACTAATTTTGCAAATTAGTGTTTTGATGAAGTTCCTTACGAAACGGAAGGTCTACTCCGGAGAATTTCGTCACGTCTGTAACAGAAGGAGAATTTTGCATCACATCTTCTAAAATCATTTTTGTAATTCTGAGTGTTCTAGCATATTACTGTAATATTACAAGCATTGTTTGCACAATTTGCGGTTCTTTTCTTTGTATTACACATTCTACAAATCAGCATGAGTTGGGAAAGAAGGCAGGGTGTGGCTATAGAAAGCATGCTCTGACCACCCATTCCCTCCAGTGGTCCATTTACTGTAGGCGCATGTGGCCATTACTGAGCAGCACAGCACACCTGTGCCACATGCTTGTTTTGCTTTTCTGCAGGTTTTCCACCATTTTAAGTCATGTCAGGTGTTTTTCTGTCCACAGTTCTAGAATTCAGCACTAAACCAATGTGTTCTACTGTCACTGAATTCATTCTTATTCACGTGACGTCTGGTTAATGTTAGTACCCACCCAGCATTAATGCTTCATCTCTTATAAGATTTCATTTTCAGCAAAGCACAGTGTTAAGCCTAAACTCTTCTTTTCCTGGAATCCAGCTTTGCATCTTCCCTGCTCTCTTTTTGTTCACTTAGCATGTATGCATTCTGCCATCGAGACTTTTCCAACTCGCTTAAAGGATGGTTGAATATTCTCTTTAATTTTTCATTGCCTGTCTCCCTATGTTCCAGTGTCTTGCTTCCCGTTTCTTTTCTTCATCAATAATGAAAGCGCTTTCTCTCCAAGAAGTAAGAGAGAGGCATTTTCATTATTATATTTCATTATAAGTAGGAGGTTATTAGCAAGAGAGGGTTTCAAGACGCGTCGACCTTCGAGATGTAATGTGAAGTATATTTGCTTTTCCCCTGATAACAAGGGAAATGGAAGCTTTTGTGGATAAATGCTGGGACCCTTAAGTTCACATTTGATCTTCGACATGGTCTCTGTGCTTCACACCCATGGGATCTAGTGTGCACGCGCTAGATCGATCGGTGCTGTAGCAAGCTCTTTTAACGGATTTTCACGCCCAGTCCCTCGGGCATGCGCAGGAACCCCACCGCGCATGCCCAGAGGGGTGGGCACGGACATCCCGCCAGTTCCTTTCTTACTGCCGCATTGAGTAGACCTATTTTTTGTCGGTCAGATCGGTTCGCTTTTGGCTATTCGCCTCAGCTCTTAGGAATTATTTCCTTAGTTTAATTTTCCTATCTTTTCTCTTTTTATTTGCTTGTTCTTCAAAAACTTTAGAAAACAAAAACAACATTTATTTCTGTTGAGGGGGTCTACCGATTACCTCAGGCCTTCGGGCTATTCCCACCCCTCAAACGTTCCCTCTTCTTCGCTTTCTTTTATGGAGAAGAAGTGGGGTTTTTTCAATAGGTGCAAGGGTTGCGGCAGCAAACTTGCTCCTCCCGACCGTCATACCCTGTGCATTTTTTGTCTCGGAGAGTCTCAGCGGCCAGAGTCCTGTCGTCACTGTGCTCGTTTTTCTAATCAAACACGGAAAAACCGAGCTGCACGCCTTAAAGTAGCACTGCTTGAATCAGCCCTTACTCCTACCTCAGCGATGGAGGAGAGACCATCAACATTGGCAAGCTCCGGCATCGAGACCTGCCTCCGATTCCGACCGCCCAACACCGAAGCTCCCGGCATCGAAGACACAATCTTCCGCTTCAACGCCAATCAAAAAGAAGGC
>NW_015171531.1:46733-46949 GCF_001447785.1 Gekko japonicus | reverse complement strand
ATCGATATCGGAGGCCCAAGTCCCTCCACCGATACCGACCATCCAACTATTGGATTCCCCCTTCCAACAAGTGGAGCGTCATTACTCCGACAATTGAGACTTTTGTCAATTGACTTGGAGGCCCAGATTCTCCAATAGTGCCAGTGTCTCTGTGACATTTGCAACCAGGGTGTTCTTGGAAGGCGCTACCAGAAGCCAATCGTCGATATATGGGTA
>NW_015171531.1:46513-46679 GCF_001447785.1 Gekko japonicus | reverse complement strand
GGACAGGCCGAATGGAAGGGCCGTATACTGGTAATGCTGTTGACCAATCGCAAAGCGTAGGTATTGACGGTGGGAAGGGTGGATGGTAAGGTGGAAGTATGCATCTTGGAGGTCGAGGGTGGCCATCCAGACGTGTCTCCGAAGCAATGGCATGATCTGTTGTAGG
>NW_015171531.1:14314-45193 GCF_001447785.1 Gekko japonicus | reverse complement strand
AGAACACCAATACCAGCATGGGACGTCACATTCTGTCTTCGGCTACGCAGTAAAGGACCTGCCAGCACCCTCCTCCAGGTAGGCCACTGCTCGCTAATCTCCCATGGGTGTGAAGCACAGAGACCACGTCGAAGATAAACAGGTTGCTTACCTGTAACTGGTGTTCTTCGAGTGGTCATCTGTGCATTCACACCACCCGCCCTCCTTCCCCGCTGCTGTCAGCTTCTACATTTTAATAGGGGTTGATTTGCGGCGGTTTGAAGAAACTGGCGGGATGTCCGCGCCCACCCCTCTGGGCATGCACGGTGGAGTTCCTGCGCATGCCCAAGGGACTGGGCGCGAAAATCCATTAAAAGAGCTTGCTACAGCACCGATCGATCCAGTGCGTGCGCACTAGATCCCATGGGTGTGAATGCACAGATGACCACTCAAAGATCACCAGTTACAGGTAAGCAACCTGTTTTTCTACTGCAAAGGTAGAAAGAAGGTAGATGGTGGGGCCACTGGCCAGTGCTCAATAGACATTCTGGCGCTCTGTCTTTATGAAGAGCTCTGGAAACCTTTGTGCTCTTAAGCAAATCTATGGATCTCTTTTTTTGTGTGTGAAACCCTGGTTAGTTATGCCTAAACCATTGAAAAGCTCGTGCATATGCTTGTTGCTTTGTGAATTTTTAACTTACTGGAAGAGCCCGGGGAGTCTAGTGTTTTTTTTTTTAAGGCTATGTAACTTGGAAGTTTACTTCTCTGCACTCAGTAGTGATTGCCGCTGCTGTGTTGGTGAAGAGGCTTGAAACAGATATCCTAGTAACATCATTTCAGGAGCCTAGTCCGCAATAGAAGAGTGAGATTCAATTCCAAAAGCACTTTAGAGACCAACAAGACTTTCGAGATATAACATTTCAAGAGCCGAAGCTCACTTTGCATCTGACGAAGGGAGCTTTGGCTCTCAAAAGCTTACACCCTGAAAATCTCGTTGGTCTCCAGGATGCTACTGGGCTTGACTCTGAGTAATATGTCCCTCAAATAAAGCTACCTCTGCTGTTACGCTCCTGGACAGGTACCTAAATTCTGGTTAACTGCCGGCAGTGTTCCCTCTAAGCTGAGCTAGCTCGCCGATTTTTAGCCTCCAGCTCACACATTTTTGTCTTAGCTCAGGAAGGATGGCTCCAGAGCAAACTAATTTATGCGGTAGCCAAATCAGAATAAATCAGAATAATTGTGCTCAGAACTTTAATGCCGGTAGCTCACATAAATCAGAATAAGTGTGCTCATTTTTGCTCACAAGACTCCACAGCTTAGAGGGAGCATTGACTGCTGGTGCTTGATATGACTTGATTTCCCGCACCCTTCTTTCCCTTACTCACTTGACCCTTGCCGTCTTTCCCACAGTGATCGTCCGTGCAGCCGACTGCAAGAAAGTTTACCAGATAGAGCTTGCTCCGAAGGAGAAGATTATTATCCTTATCTGCGGCCGGAACCACCACGTCCACTTTTTCCCCTGGTCCTCCCTGGATGGATCCGAAGGCAGCTTTGACGTCAAGCTCCCGGAAACGAAAGGCTGCCAGTTCATCACCACGGGGACGCTGAAGAAGAGTTCATCCACCAGTCTGTTTGTGGCAGCCAAGCGGCAGGTCCTCTGCTACGAGATTCACAGGACTAAACCTTTCCACAAAAAGTTTGGCGAAATCCAGGCTCCCGGGAACATACAGTGGATGGCGCTGTTCAAGGACAGGCTCTGTGTGGGCTACCAGTCTGGTTTCTCTCTGCTGAGTGTCCAGGGGGAAGGACAATCTGTAAACCTGGTAAATCCCAGTGACCCTTCGCTTGCATTCCTCTCGCAGCAGTCCTTTGACGCCCTTTGTGCTGTAGAGCTCAGCAGCGAGGAGTACCTGCTTTGCTTCAGCCATTTGGGAGTGTACGTCGATGCACAAGGTCGAAGGTCACGCATGCAGGAGCTCATGTGGCCTGCAACTCCTACTGCCTGTAGTATGTATATTTTTTTCCTTTCCTTCTTTTTTTTTTGGGGGGGGGTATTTTGTGTGTGCGCGCATGTGGGTCTGTGTATGTGCTTGCGTGCCCGGAAGCCGTGGCAACTTCTGGCGACCCCTACTGGGGGCTTGGAGATTTTTCAGAGAGGTGGCTTGATAGCCTGCCTCTGCATCCCAAGCCCTGGTGTTCCTTGGAGGGTCTCCCTTCCAGTTACTTGCCAGGGTCGGCCCTGCTTAGCTCCCGAGATCTGACGAGATCGGGCTTGCCTGTCAGACTCCTGGGAAGGTTACTCTCAACCACACTGTCTTTGGCAGTGAAAGGCTTTATTGAGATATAAACAAGTTCCAGGCATGAACAGTACTGTGTCAGTTCTAAAGGATTTTGGTGAATGCATACATAGATACAGGCAATTCAGATGTAACCCCTCCTGTGAACCATTCATACGTCACATCATCCAGCCAGGCTTCAGCATCTCTACCCTCCTTCTCATGGGAATATACGATCCCATTATCTGCTACACAAGCTGGCACTAGGAGCTTCAAAGTCGTCTCCCTGTGAACTAGGGAGAGGCACGTCTTCAGGAAAAGTTACGCTGTCTAAGATAGAGCATTCACACACACACACACACACCCCTTAGGAATTCCCTTTTCCCAGTGTCTATGGCAAGCTATGTGAAGCGAAGCAAAGTTTGACATTGCCTGAGCTATCCAGGTCAGGGCTTATGTATATATGTTTTTCTGTTGCTGACTAGTATGAAAATAATCAGCAAATAACTTTGTACGTGTGTGTCAGCAGTTAGAGGGTTGGATCCGAGCAGATATTCCCTTGGTGAAAAGGGGAGGGAATTTTCCTCTCACCATCAAAAAAAAGGCCATGCTGGGGATTATGCAACCTGCATGGGCAAAAACCCATGTGTCAGAGGAACTGGTGTAAAGGCAGGGGGGAGGTGGATGAGATGGAGCAAAAAAGCTGGCTGGATCCAACCCATAGTCTAAATGTTACTTGGACAAGGGAATTCATCACTTTAGGTGCGCTGCTAAATCTTGTATGACTTCCCCAGGTTTTGTTACCACACAGCGGTTGGCTTCATGCAGCAAACCTCCGTGCTTCACGCTGCAGACCTCCCAAACAAACTGTGGCTTGTTAATGTCGAGAACGAGTCCGTGTTATTCCCAGGCTCTTGCTCCCTTCCGCCATCACTCAGTGCTTTAGGAAGTTGCAGTTTCTTTACTCAAATGTTAGTTTCTGGGCAGAATGGAACGTCTGGTTGGCTGAAGCACCGGAATGCAGAAGTCCCAAGGCAAATCGTGTCTACTTCCCTACTTTTACAATCCCTGCTAGCCATGATAGCTAAATTTGTTCATATAGATAAAAGCAGGGGTCATTTATTTAGATTACTGTATCTTTATTTATATGCCCATAAAAGGCTTTGGATTTGATTTGCAGGGGTCATTTCGTAGAAAAAGAGGTGCAGGAGCTCATTAGCATAACTCATTAGGATAACTTATTTGCATATGCCACACACCCTGACATCACCGGAAGTGTGTCAGAAGGCAACACCCACTGCAACTTACCTGGCTGCTTCTTGCTCCTCATGGCCCGGGGCTGCTGGGAGCAGGGGGCGGGGCTTGTTGCATGTGCCCGCCCCCTGCACTCTTTACTGCAGGAGCTCCGCTCCTGCGTGCTCCTGCAGGAAATGACCCCTGGGTGAAAGATACATTGTGGTGGTGGTGGTGGTGATGATTCATGCCCCCTTTCTTCTCCCCTGTGGGGGAACCGTCACAGCAACCCTATGTGGTATGTTAGTCTGAGAGAGAGTGAGTGACTGGCCCAGGGTCGCCCAGTGAGCTCCTAGGGCGGAATGGGGGGACAAGCCTTGCTGCCCCAGAGCCGAGTCCAACACAGTAGCCGTGGCACTGCTCTGGCCGCGCAGAAGCTCCATGTTCAGAGCCACGCCCCTTCAACACCCGAATGCTGAGGACAGAAGGGGAGGGCTGCTGCTTTCAGATCCATCACGATCAGAAACACCACACCTTTTAGTCTAATCCAGCAAGTTTTTAAAAGGGGAGTGGGGGGGCACACTGGGTTTTTGAAGCCTGCCCGAAGCACCATAAACAAAAGGGTTGCATATTTTTTAAAAAAATTCCTCAAAGTTTGTGCCACGAGGGATCCCAGCCTGTAGTGGGAGGAACCGGTTACCTTGGTTTACCGTCAGTCGCTTTGGAAAAGATTGTTTTGGAGAGGATTTCCCAGGGCCCTCGGCACATCACACTTCCCTTTGGAAAACCCCACTGCTTCTTGAGTTCGCATTCTTCCCTTTCCTTTCAGGGACCCCGTTAGCCACCTCCGGCACTTCCTTCCTTTCTCTTCCTTATTTACTCAGGCAGACTTGACACGGAATACAATTGACACAGAGAATGCAATAAAGAAAGGCCTGTCAGTGCTTCCAGATCCTTCGGTTCTTTCGTTCTGGTGATCCTTCAGTCTGGAAGTCAGTCAGGTTTACACCTCTCAAATGGCAGCCAGTTGAACATAAGAGCATATAAATCCAGAAGACTTTTATGTGGACAAGTGTGCCCAACTGTATGTCTTCTGAAAAAGAAATAAATATCTGTAGCATCACCTGTTGTCTTGGCCACTGGTGGTGGTGGAAGGCGCCACCAAGCTGCAGCCAACATACGGCAACCCCATAGGGTATTCAAGGCGAGAGACCAACAGAGGTGGTTTGCCATTACCTGCCTCTGCATAGCCACCCTGGACTTCCTTGGTGGTCTCCCATCCCAAGTACTAGCCAGGGTTGACCCTGCTTAGCTGCTGAGATCTAATGAGATTGGGTTAGCCTGTGCCCTCCAGGTCGGGGTCTTGATTACTAGCTGTAGCTTACGTTTTTCTCCCACTTAATGGACTAGATGCGGAATGGACATTCAAACTGGCATTGCCGTCCACATGACTCAGCCGGTTCCTTTACAGTCACCTTGGGGCTGTGTCTCAGAAGCAGAGCATCTCCTTTGCATACAGAAAGTCCCAGGTCCAATCCCTGGTCACTCCAGCTAAGAAACATCAGGTAGCAGGTGATGTGGAAGACCTCGGCTCAGGAACACGGAGAGCCGCTGCTAGAGCAGACAATACTGACCTTCGATTCAGGTGGGGCAGTCATGTTGGTCTGAAGCAACAGAACAAAGTTGGAGTCCGGGGGGGGCACCTTTAAGATCAATAAAGTTTCAGTCAAGGTATAAGCTTTCGTGTGCATGCCCACTTCTTCCCACTACAGTGAAATGGAAGTTACCAGTCCACACATAGAGGTAGAGAGTGAGAGCAGTAAATTAGCATACAGCATGATGACGGTGTTTAACAGATTCAAGGAGCAAACAGGAATAATAAGCTTAGTTTATAGGGTTGCCATTTATTTGGGGTTAATTCTGGGGGGAACCATAGTGAAGGAAATTAACTGAGCAATTATGTTTCCCTCCAGAACTGAGCATAATGGCAGGGTCTCAGTTAATTACTCTTAGTATTCCACGATTAAAGATACATCTGCCCGTCAGTCTCCAATGTTGACATATTTTATTGCTTTGGCTGTGTTTTTCCCTGGAATTAAACCCAAACAAATGGTTGCCGACAACTGCGGGACGCTTCCCAGATGTTGCTGTCTGATCGTGCCCTTTAGATCCGTCAGGCATTCGCACCTATGTCGGATCTAAAGGCGTGTGTGACCGCAGCCTAAATCTCTGCAGCTGAATTGTTTGCTTCATCATGGTCTGGAAGAGTTACGTTCAAAGAT
Source organism: Gekko japonicus (assembly GCF_001447785.1). Taxonomy (NCBI): domain Eukaryota; kingdom Metazoa; phylum Chordata; class Lepidosauria; order Squamata; family Gekkonidae; genus Gekko; species Gekko japonicus. The sequence continues at coordinate 39,423 of NW_015171531.1, read as the reverse complement.
TAGCTTTCACAGTGGGTGAAGTTTTGTGTCTACAGTGTACCTCTTCAGGCTACTGGTCCAAATGAGGGCTCACATAATTTAAATCTCCACCACCAACTAGCCATCAGGAAGAAGGCTTACATAAAAACGTAAGAACGGTGGCCAACCAGTTCACCTGGAGGTCCAACAAAAGGGCATAGAGGCCGAGGCTTTTCCCCGATGTTGCCTCCTGGCGTTGCTATTCAAAGATGTACTGCCTCTGATCTTTGAGATTCCCTTTAGTCACCATGGCTAGTAGCATGTGGACGTCCCTATATCCTCAAGCAGCTAATGCCATTCTGTCTTGGTATGTTTTTGATACGCTTTAGAGGAATGCATATTGTATTCATAGTGGAGTATTCCATCAGGCACATTTCCACTTGCAGTCTGAAATGGAGCAAGCTCCAGATGAAGGCTTATCGGCTTCATCGAGATCTAGGCCTAGCCAGAGATGGCTTCAGCCCAACTGCACGTGCTTGAGGAACAATGGTGGAGGAAAAGAACTCTGGTGCTCTCCTTCTCTGACATCCACTTCTTCTGTCTGTCATCTCTCTAGGTTGCACTTCATTCTATTTAACGGTCTACAGCGAATATGGCGTGGATGTCTTTGACGTTAACTCTATGGAGTGGGTTCAGACTATTGGCTTAAGAAGGGTAGGTAGCTGGCCTCTTCTCGTACACTGAAACGCCTTCTCGGTTCGCTGAAGAATTCTCTGTGATAACGTCGAGGGGGGAATTGATGTTTCTCTGTCTTCGCCTTTGCGACAGATCAGACCGCTAAACGTGACGGGCACGCTGAACCTCCTGAGCTGCGAACCTGCTCGACTGATCTATTTCAAGAATAAGTTTTCAGGTTAGTGTTTTGGGAGAGGGGATGACGGCGAGACGAAGAGGAGTTCTTGAAATGGTAGTGGCATTTTAGTGTGTTGAAGTGCGGTGGGGAAAAGGGAGGTTGAAGGAGGACTGTATAAAACTAGAGATGCCAGCTTTAAGTGGCGGTCTGAGTGGCTAAAGCTTTGATTGGAGAGGACTGTTTTAATAGGTGGGGCTTCTAGTTAAAGGCATCGTTTTTGGGTGGGGGGGAATGGGAGTTTTTGCTTATCTCGAACTAAAACTTCAATAGAGGAGTGCTGACAGGTCACAGTGGACTCCTGGCGACCCATGGAGTTCCACCTCGTGGGGTTTTCAAGGCAAGGGATGAGCGGAGGTGGTTCGCCATGGCCTTCTTCTTCTTCTTCTTCATAGCAGCCCTGCTCTTCCTTGGTGATCACCCATCCAAGCACCCACCCTGCCTAGCTTCCGAGCTGTGATGAGATCAGGCTAGTCTAGGCTATTAGGGTTGCTGTGATACTTTAATAGACAGTGTGGGGTGGGGGAAAGGAAGAAAACATAAGAGGTGGTCGTTCCACCTACAAAGATTTCTGGTAGCTTGTGTCTGTCGAATTACATGCCACCTTCTTCCTCGCTTCATACATATATCCTTCAGCGTCTTAGAGTGGTGCTTTACACTGAGATACAACTGTGCAATTTCGTATAGAGTCAGTCCAGCAGATCACTAAAATCCACTGTAAGAATTGGGGGATGGGGGGGGAGCAAAGTGAGTGGAAATCGTAACAGGAGGTGAGAGGGGTGTGTGTGTGTAAATGTGTTGCCCGTTGTGAGATGCCCTCAGCCGTGCAGATTCCTGGGTGCTCTATTCACAATGAGCTTAAGTGAACCCACTGCCTGTTTCTAAAGCAGAAGCTCCATATTCATTCCAGCAGGGCTCACGCAGTCTTTCTGGGCCTATCACCTCCTCGCCTGTGTAACCTCTCGCCATGTCTTGTTGCACCAGGAACGGCCCTGAGCGTGCCAGAAACATCCGACAACAGCAAAAAGCAAATGCTCCGCACGCGGAGCAAAAGAAGATTCGTCTTTAAAGTACCAGAGGAAGAGAGGCTGCAACAAAGACGGTGAGGAGGCTCAGATCCCTCTCTGTCCCCCTCCGCCCCACTCATGGCGCCGGAGGATCTGTTTATACAACGCGGCCGCCTCTTGTCACTCCTTGTTTTCTAGAGAGATGCTCCGAGACCCCGAACTCAGATCCAAAATGATTTCGAACCCAACCAATTTCAACCACGTGGCTCACATGGGACCAGGAGACGGGATGCAAGTGCTCATGGACCTCCCACTGGTAAAGCCATGTGCCGTGCTGTGTTTTGTCCCTCGGGGGCTTGCTGATGTCACTGTACGTCCAGCCGCATCCCACAAATCTTCCGGGACCAGCTGGCAGAAGGGCTTCCCGAAGGGGCCACTGTAGTCTTTAATCGAGCCCAGCGTGAGACTGAGCAGGTCTGATCGGATGCCAGTTCTCTTCTCCCTGCTCCCTGTGGGCAGGAGTATCCCCAGGAGAGGGCCTTGGCCTCGCGTCTGGAATCCCTCGCTTGATCATGCCAAGCCTCCCCGCAGGGAGGGGAGCAGGAGAGGGGAAACGTCGCAAGCCGAAACTCCCGTTCGTTGCGTCCCAGCATGGGGTGACGTCCCACCAGATTCTGCCTTAGCTGTCCTGAGCGAAGAACACACGTGCCCCAGAGAGACTAAAAGTCGACAAGTGTCACCACCATGAGTGTAGTTGCGTTTTCCTAAATAACTCTAGAGAGCCGGTTTGGTGTAGTGGTTAAGTGCATGGGCTCTAATCTGGGAGAACCGGGTTTGATTCCCCACTCCCCCACATGCACCTGGCTGGATGGCCTTGGGCAAGCCGTAGTTCTGATAAGAGCTGTTCTTGAAAAAGAGCTGTTTCTGTCAGAGCTCTCTGGGTGTCTGTTGTGGGGAGGGAAAGGGGTTTGTAAACCGCTCTGAGACGCCTTTGGGTAGTGAAGGGCGGGGTATAAATCCAATCTCTCCTTCTAGACCCTTTCCTCCCCCCCCCCCTTGTTTGTCTTGTCTAAAATAGCAGGGTGAATTTCCTTCCCCTTCATCCTCCCAACACTCTGCTCTGATATCACCTCCAACAGGCTTTGAGCACGTCTACCAGATGAGTCCTATCTCTGCTCAAATCTTTCTCCAGAATGACCATTCTGCCTCCTCCTCCTCCTCCTCCTCTTCCTGTCCCTTCTCTGCTTCTGCAGCAAGGGTAGGAGCAGCCCTTTTAGGAACTGAAGTGGGCTGAATAGTATGTGTCATGCCTCTCTGCTGGCATTTCAGCAAGCGTTTTTGGGGGTAGGGGGACGAATAGTCTGCAGGGGATTACTGACCTCTGTGGGTGAGCTTCGGCTTGTGTGCCCTGAGCCCTGTGCTCAAGACTGCATGCTTTTGGCTGCTAAAACCACACCACGCCTTCCTCTAGTAACCTCTTGTCCTTGCTTGGGTTCATGCGTCTTTCCAACAGCTGGCAGCCAAGTTCCCTGCCATTTCCCCCCAGTGCAGTTTGTAGTAATATTGTCACTGTTTACTTACTGCGAATATGTCACAGCCAGAAAAGACTCTCTGCATTTGGGGGAACCACGAGGCATATTTCCGTGGCGAAATTCCACTGTGGATGTTATTTAAGATGATACACCAGTAAATCAGTGTACTGAAAACCAGCCAGATTCTTACCCAGTTTAAAGGGGGGGGTATGTTTGAGGCTTTGGCTGCTTATTAGCCTGTAGATGAAACTGTTGCATAAGAAAGGCAGTATCTGTGAGTCTTCTGTTCAGGCTGGCTCGCTTGTGGTGTCAAGTTACCCCGCTTCCAACAGATTGGGCAGACTGGTACAGGTGGGGACAGTGGATGACGATCCCCTGTTGATTTTTCTTTTTTGAAGGGAATACCTTTGTGTTACCTGAGCTTTTATCGGTTGAGCAAAGCAGGTTTTGTGTGAATACCCACTGCATAACAACGTTGTGAATGTAATATTCCTTTAAAGGTTGGGGGGGGCCCTCTATTGTAAAGTTTCACAGAAAAGAAACTTCTGTTCAAACCGTCTTGTCTGACTGACTGCCTCTCCCCTGCCGCCACAGAGCGTCCTCCCGTCTTCCCAAGATGAAAAGGCCTGTCCTCCCACGACCAACATTTCACGCCAGGCGCCACAGAGAAACAAAAGCTACATTTCTTGGCCTTCATCAAGTAAGGATGGAAGCTGGTCTATTTATAAGCTGTGGTTTTAGAGAGGGCTTCTCTCTCTCTCTGTCTCTCTCTCTGTCTCTCTCTCTGTCTCTCTCTCTATCTCCTTACACTGGAGATTTTTTAATGTCTTTGCCTTGCAGGTGGGGCCGATCTGGGAGCAGCCATGCCCTTGCGGAGCATGTCCGATCCGGACCAGGAGTTTGACAAAGAGGTGAGGTCTGATGATGCGCCCCCCCCCCTCCCAAATAATCTCAGGCTCTGACTTTTGTATGGGAAGACTTGTCTTCGTGTGTTAACAACCAATTGGTTGCCACACGTGCACCACTGCGTAAGCCAGGCGGCCCAGTTTGAGAATTCCTGGCCCTCTAGATCCAGAAATCTTTGTCCGAGAAGCCTCCAAGTCCCCATCACTGCTAAACTGTTTTATTAGGCATTGGCAGTAGCTAGTTTGACTAGGGGCCGCGGTGGCTCAGAGGTTAAAACACTGAATTGCAGACTGGAAAGTCAGTAGTTCGTGCGATTCTTTGCAGGTATTAAAAATAATAAAGTACAGATGGTGTGGATTTTTTAACCCAGCTGCCTTGCCAAGCTGATTATTCGGCCACCTCAGGTTTCGAAGCCACGACATTTGCCCGTTATTCCTCGGCCCCAGGTTAACCTCACAATGTGTATCCATGAGCCAAGACAACAGTGTTAGGTCGTGAACCCTCCAAAACTGAAACCAGGGTTGTGTCCCCCACTATGGGGGGGGGGGGGGTTTTCCTTCCATCTTGCACTGGGTTTTGGCAGTCAGTATTACAGAGTAGTGATGGAGCATCCTCCGGAGGGTCTGAGTTCCGCATGGGACCCTTCTGTGCTGCCCTCTGGGGTCCCCTTGTTTTATTAGGCATTGGCAGTAGCTAGTTTGACTAGGGGCCGCGGTGGCTCAGAGGCTAAAATACTGAATTGCAGACTGGAAGGTCTGTAGTTCGGCAGTTCAAGACCCGGGTGCCGCAAGACGGAGTGAGCTCCCGTCTCTGGCCCCAGCTCCTGCCAGCCTAGCAGTTCGAAAGCAAGAAATTGCAAGTAGATAAATAGGGACCACTTCGGTGGGAAGGTAACCGCGTTCCGTGCGCCTCGGCGTTTAGTCATGCCGGCCACATGACCACGGAGAAGTCTTTGGACAGCGCTGGCTCTTCGGCTTCGAAACGGAGATGAGCACCGCCCCCTAGAGTCGGATTCGACTGGCTTTCGAGCAAGGGGAACCTTTACCTTTTAGTAGCTAATTTAGAAGGATACTGAGCGCAGTCTGCGGCCTGGAGACAGTAATAATAGGAGTGAAGCTTTGTGGCTCTATAGATCTGAGCCCTCTTGAGCTTGGGAAAGGTGGGATAAAAATGCCCCTAGGCCTTTGGGGAGAAGGGGTTCACGGGAGATGAAGCTGCCTGGAGAACTTAGCCTGGGTGAAAGTGAGGATTGGCATCTGCCTATAGAACTCTTTCAAGTTCTGTAAAAAGAAAAAAGAGTATAATTCTTCCAAACTTCCTCCAGATTCATTGATCATTGTCAGGACGCCTAGCTCAGATCCAGGTTGGGAAACTCCTGGAGATTTGGGGGTGGAGCCTGGGGTGGGCAGGGACCTCAGTGGGGGTACAGTGCCATAGAGAGCCCACCATCCAAAGCATGCCTTTTCCCCAGGGGAACTGATCACTGTATTCCGGAGACAATACCGGGAGACACACACACACACCCGGTCCGTCCTGGAGGCTGGCTTCCCTAGTCGTCTCGCATCTGGTCTTGTGAAAAGGGTTCAGGATGCTGTGGGCTGTCACAAGGGAGCAAAATCTGTTCATTATTTTAAAATCGCTTCCGTTTGCATGGCAGATCGGAGTCCCTTAGGTCCACTGGAAACTTCAGCTGACAGAAAGGATTTCCGTCAGCAGAGCCAGGGCTATTTCACAGTCTCCCCCTCCCACTACAGCCCAAAATGCCCCCCAAAAAACAGAAGACCCCCTCCAAGAACAACGTAAGGGGAGGAATACTGGGGGGGGGGTATCAAAACCTACACCCCCTGCCCTGCAGAAATCCTCTGCTGGATCCAGCCCCGTTTGTACTGGAGAAGAGCAGTGTTCCCTCTAAGCTGAGTTAGTGTGAGCTAGCTCACAGTTTTTTAGCCTCCAGCTCACACATTTTTGTCTTAGCTCAGGAAGGGTGGCTCCAGAGCAAACTAATTTGTGCAGTAGCCAAATCGCTCGCTCGCAACTTTAATGCCAGTAGTTCGCAAAGTAGAATTTTTTCTCACAAGACTCCACAGCTTAGAGGGAACATTGGAGAAAAGCTGTTTGTGCACTGATTTCCTTTCTGCTGGGTGCAGCAGCCATATAACGCAGGAGAAGCAGCATCACTGTGGTCTACTCAAGGGCAGCCAAAATAAGAGGCTTTCCTTGCGGCTGCCCCCTTGCATGCCGGATTGGAGGTCACATTTGATGCCGACGTACGATTTACACGCTCGCATTTTGGTGTTAGCATCCGTGCAAAGGACGTACAGATTGTGAAACGCAAACCCGCTCGGATGTTCTTTCTCCATGGCCCGTTGCCTTATCGCATCTCTCCCAGCTTATCTTGTCTAAATAATTGCATTCTAGCCAAACTTGCTGTTTACAACTGGGCGAAATCTTGTGAACCGTATCTCTTGGCGATATCGCCTTTTAATCTGTTGGCTAAAAATAAATTCCGCCTCCCCCAATTAAATTGACTGCCACAGTAGCAGTTCTTCTGTGAAGCGGGTGCATTGTTAAAAGAGTTTTTTAACTGCATTCCAAAATAACTGGGAAATCGGCCAAGCAGCCAGCTAAGAAGAAAAGGAAAGAGCCCTGCCTGCACAAATCCAAACCACCACCAGGGTAACTAGAAAAATGCAACGGGGTTAATTGCCCGAAGGGGTTGTCCAGCAAAATACCTTATTTCCAAGCTACATTTTTTAGCCTTTCTGGCAGCGTTTTGACTCCTCTTGTGTGGCAGTGCTCATTCTTCAGTTCCTCTCGGGCTGCCCAGGGCCATTGCATCAGGAACTGGCAGGCAGTTCATTGGCTGGTTGCAGGGAGAGCCAGTCTTGCTCTGGCTTTTCATCACACTTGGGAGCAAATTAGACAGGAGGCTTCCTTCGTGTGGGAAGTGTTCAGCCGCCCCTCTTTAAATTGCACCACTCCCTCAAGCCCCGAGTGGCACAGGCCCTCATGGGGAAAGGCGGCTTCTGCTTCAGTCGGATGCAGTTTGAGTCCGAGGCACGTCTTGCCACCGGGTTGCGTACACATGAGTCCAACTTTGTTTCCTTAATGTATTCTGCTCGCAGAATGGGAGCCTTGTTGCAGAACCCTCAGGGCACCGGCGTCCAGTAGGAAAGTCGGCACCTGTCCCTCTGCGTTGGGTTGATTGTCATGTCTGAAATGCGTTACATCATCTCGAAAAAATTCCTACAGTTCTCTCTCTCTTTCTCTGTCTCCCTTTTTTTGTAGCCTGATTCAGATTCCACCAAACACTCTACACCTTCCAACAGCTCCAACCCAAGTGGGCCCCCGAGTCCCAACTCTCCGCATAGGAATCAGCTGACGTTAGACGGATTGGACCAATCGACTTGTGATGCATAACTCTACAGCTGTGCCAACCCCCCCCCCCCCCGTTTTTCCACTTGGGACCATCCACTACTCCACGGAGTATTCGAGAACACGACAACTGTCTCCAACAGCAGTGCCAAGACTGATAACTGGATTTCTTAATGTTGCACCAAAAAAACCAAACTACATATAAGTAAATTCCGTGTCCAGATTGTTGGGGGTGGGGGAAGAGAATACCGAGGAGGAGAGAATTCTTTATTACTGGGGTGGGGGGGGTGTTGTTTTTAAATGCAAGACTGTTTGTTCTTAAACCTATGGTGTGATTCTGTTTCTGCACAGCTGTGATACGCTCTCACGGCAGACACTAGAAGCTACCCAGGAGCAGTCTTCATTCTGAAGCTGAAAAAGAGAGAGAGAGAGAGAGAAGAATTGCTGGTAGTTCTTACTACTAAGCTATGTCAGGAATATTATTTTTCTATAGGATGATGTAATGTCTCGTTAGCAGGAAATCCCTTTAGGGGGGGAAAAAACGGGCTCTCCTGGACGGGGAAGTTAAAAACAGGGCTTAGTTTACATTGTTGGCAAAATATATTCTTCCCCCTTTTTCCTGTGTCTCTTCCCCCCCACCCCGAAGGTTTAGGAAAAGGGTAGGAAGCTGTAGAGCTATTCCCAGCATTATTAGGATATGCCGGGAAGCCGGATGGAAACTGAGGTTCTAGTTCGTGGCCTTTCCACTTATTTAGCCATTACAAGACATTCTCAGCTTTGTAAATGTCTTTTTCCTCCTCACTTGGAGTCGTTGTACATAAATTCTCTTACCGGTAACATTTTATTCTTACCCTGCTTCCTTTCTTTTCTTTTTTTAGACCTTCTCAGCTATTGTCAGTCAGGGCAGGGCTTTTAAAACACAAGTAAAATACTGCTGTGAAAGAGGGGGTTTTTTTCTTCTTTTTTTACTCTGCTGTTCCTGCTACCATCTTCTCTGACAACCTCATAATTCATCTTGGGAGTTTTTGGGTTTTTTGTTATGTGTGTGCGTGTGTGTGTGTTTCCAGTGTAAAAGATACACTACATTTTTTTAAAAAAATAAATAAATTAGCTAGCTAGTGTTCTCTTGGGATTGGTTCCCTATAAAAGCTGCTTGTATCGAAGGGATTGTGTAGTACTTACCACCATCCGTCTATTTTATTGGTAACCAAAGTGGAAACATTTGAAGGATGTGTATATGAGGGTGCCTCTTCTCCCCCACTCCATCCCCACCCCACCCTTCCCCGCCACCTCCAGGTCATTGCATGAAAACCCCCCCCCATGATTGCTAATCAGAAGTATTGATCATGTAAGGAGAGAAACAATGCACCGCGCACTCCTGTATATTTTGCTATGGCCCCACGTGCAGCAGTGACATTGCCTACTTGCGTGTGTATTTAATCTCATGCTTCCCGTGTATGATACATTTAGTCCCTCTTCCCTGCCTCCCCTTCCCTTTTCCAAAGATTTTTTTTGGGTAATCATGTTTCATTTAACAGGCGTGTAATTAATTCCGTGGCTGGCATATCCAGTTTGTCATAGTCACATTAGTGTGCCTTCTGTGCCAATTTGATGACAGTCACTTGTTTTTTTAAAAAAAACAACAACCTGGTTTCTATGGGCTAAAGCTATCCCGACACGGCTAATACTCTCCCCCCCCCCGAAACACTGTATTGGACCAGGCACTTAATCTCTCTAGTTTTAAGCCGAGTGGGTTCTCCAGTCAGCATTTAATCTCGTCGCATTAAGTGTTTGACGATATTTGCTCTTTCCTCAGATTTCTCAGAGGCTCGCTTCGAGCCAGACACTACTGCAGGGTGGGAGGGGGCGGGTTTCTGGTTTTTACTCTCTTTTTTTTAAATGTAAGTCTAAAGTCTTTGTAATTATTGAATTGTGAGAACATTTTTGAACAATTTACCTGTCAATAAAGCAGAAGAGGGAGGTTTTAAAAGTTCCCGGTTGTCCTGTCTTTTGCTGGTGCCTGGGCGGAGGGGGCGTGTCTGTCAAGGGCCCCAGGTTCCTGAGGAGCAATTTTTATTTTTTTAATTTATTTAATTGATTTGTACCCTGCCTTCCTCCCCAACGGGGGCCCAAAGCGGCTTACGCTGTTCTCCTCTCTTCCGCTTTATCCTCACAACAAGCGAGCCTTCCTCGGCAGGGAGGGCGGGGTATTAATCAAATGAATAAATAAATAAACAAACCCCCATGAGGTAGGTTGTTTGAATCTCTCCGGAGGGAAAAGGTGCTCAGAGAAAAAGGACCCCGAGCAGTCCTGTCACTCTCGAGTTATGCTTTCATACAGCCGAATCTCCTCCGAGCGGAGCTACCCAGAATTCCCACTCCACACTTGCAGTTTCCACACCACTCTTATTTCCCATAGTGGGGAAGGACCGTGGCCCAACGATAGAGCGTTTTTATTTGTATTTATTTATGTTATTTATAGTCTGCCTTTCTCAACTGGGGACTCAACACGAATTACACAGAGCAAGGCAGTACAGCCAACAGGATGGGGCATTCAGGAAACAAGGCAACAGGATTTGGACTGTAGGAATCAGGAACCAGCTAGAAATCTGAAAACAGAACTGTAACAAAGCATAAGTATTAACATAATGCGAAACAATGCAAAAATTATACAGTAGGATCCTGCTTACTAGCAGCGTGGACCTGGATGGCTCAGGCTAGTCTGATACTGGAAGCTAAGCAGGGTCGGCCCTGGCTAGTATTTGTATGGGAAACCTCCAAGGACTACCAGGGTTGTGACATGGAGGCAGGCAATGGCAACCCACCTCTGAACGTCTCTTTCCTTGAAAACCCCGCCATAGGTCGCTGTTAGCTGTTTCTCAACAGTACTTTCCACCACCACTTACAGCAACCGTGTAGTCCAAGCTATACACAGTAGTATTGACCACAGTCCCTATCATTTACCCAAGAATTTGGTCACCATTTTGTACAGTGCAACCCTGTCGCCTCCCCAGAAAATCGCTCCTGAGTAATTCAATTTGGCGTAGTTTGAGGAAAGCCAGGAGAGTGGGGGCTTTCTTGACTTCCTCGGGCCAGGTGGGGGCCACAACCAAGAAGGCACGTGTACGGGTGATTTTGCCCATTTGCAGAAGGCCCTGCTCAGATGAGCAAAGCTGTGGAAACGGAGTCTTGGGTCCCATGGTCATGAAGGGCCAAGGCCACTTAGAAAGTCCATATGCCACGTCTCTAGACCTATTTGAGGCAGCTCACAGTTAACAGGGAAAAACCTTTTAAAACTGGTACCAATAAGAACATATAAAAACAAGGATCATAGAGTTGGAAGGGCTCTCCAGGGTCATCTAGTCCAACCCCCTGCACGATGCAGGAAGTTCACAAATACCTCCCCCCCACACACCCCAAGTGACCCCTGCTCCATACCCAGAAGATGACAAAAGCTTCTGAAAGGGCCCACTGATTCCACTTGCAGGTCTAATGGATATGAAATTCTTTATACCTGTATGAATTTTTATTGTTAGTGTTTTAATTGTTTTTAATGTGATTTTATTGTAACGGGTCTTGGTCTTTGGCTTTTGTGATCCACCCTGAGCCTGCTTTGGGGAGGGTGGAATAAAAATCTCAAAAATAAATAATGAAAGATCCATAAAATTAATGCCAATAAAAATAGTCCCTAAAAGCAAGCCTGAGTATAAAAGTGGCTAAAACAGAGCCGTTTAAAATGATGTTGCCAACAGTCCATGGGGCTAGGAGAATCTTCTTTGCTGCTTTTCTGCGATCTAAACAGGAAAGGATCTGGTTAGGCCTGGACTTTATTTTGATGTAGGAGCCAGGCATGGGTGGTAGGAAATCCCAGGCTAGTCTGATCTCAAAAGCTACGGAGTGTCATCCCTGCTGAGCAATTTGGATGGGAGACCCACCAAGGAAGTCCAGGGTCACTATGCAGAGGCAGGCAATGGCAAACCCTCTCTGACCGTCTCTTGCCTTGAAAACCCTACAGGGTCACTATAAGTTGGCTGCAATTTGATGGATAAAGGAGCCAGACTTTCAGCCTTGAAAGTTTTTTATTTTAGTGATTACATTTTCCAATTACTGCTCCCACAAAAACTTACTCTAATCTTTTTTTCATAGTTTCTTATAGTATTGTTAACTAGGAATAAGGCTCGTTGTGGAAATAAATACAACGGACTTTAGAAAGAGGCTCAGGGAGAGTGCCCCAGCCTTGGGCACTCAGCGTCAATTTGCTGTGGTGACCTCAGTAGGGTATAATGACACCATTTTCTCCAGGGGAACTGATCTCTGCCATCGGTTTTTTTTAAGAGCATTTTTAATTCTGCGTGATCTCCATCCCTCCCCTGGAGATTGGCAACAATGGTTCCCCATGAGGGAATGACTGGTTTGGAGGGTGGAGTCTATGGCATGTACGTGTCTGAGGTCCCACCCCTCCTCAAACCTCACCCTCTCCAGGCTCCACTCCTCAAATCTCCAGGAATTTCCCAACCTGGAGTTGGCAACCCTATATCCCTCCCAGCCAACTGTCAACCTACCGTTATCCGCCTCCTGGCTTCAGCTCTCCATCTCCTCCCCCTCCCTCCTAGAGAGCAGTTGTAATTCTGAGTGATCTCCAGCCCCCACCTGGAGATTGGCAACAATGGTTCCCCATGAGGGAATGGCTAGCTTGGAGGGTGGAGTCTATTGCATTGTACCTGTCTGAGGTCCCACCCCTCCTCAACGCTCACGCTCTCCAGGCTCCATCCCTCAAATCTCCAGGAATTTCCCACCTAGAATTGGCAACTCTATCAGGACTGTCCCCAATTAGTTTTCTCCCAAAGGCCAAAATACATGTGGAAAGGGCCTTTTACTGAGAACCTGGTTGCCTGGCAACAGGCACTGAGGAGAAAGTACAGTTGGCAGCTCTGATTAGGGAAATACCTGGAGATTTGGGGGTGGATCCTGTGGAGGGCAGCATGGGGGGGGATGGAAGGACTCTGCAAGGGATAACACCATAGAGTTTACCCTCCAAAGCACCCATTTTCTCCAGGGGAACTGATCTCTGTCATCTGGAAATCAATTGTAACAGCAGGAGATCTCCAGGTCCCACCTGGAGACTGGCAACCCTAGGGAAAAGTCAGCCACACAGCAGGGGGTTGAAGAGAATGGTTTGCTGGTTGCTGGCCCACCTCATTAGCCAGCCAGCCATGGTAGAGCAAAAAAGGAGAGAGAGCCGTTTTAAGTTTATTCTGACAGGAATGTGGCAAAGCTGGCAGTGGGCGGGGGAGAGGGTTATGCTGAAAGTCCTTTGTTTTTTTTACTGACAGAAGTTGGTTGCCTACCAACAGCCACTGAGGGGACAGTTAGTCCCACACAGGAGCCAAGAGAAGTGTCTTCCTCAGGAGAGAGTCTGGCTTTCCAGGAGCCGCAGCTCATTTCCTCTAGGCCAGACCCTCCCTGGTGCTGCTGCTGCTGAAGGAAGGCAGGGGAGCTAGAGTTGTTCGAGTCAGCCTTTGAAAGGCGCTGGGGAGCCTTCTATGCGGTACATCCCACTGAGCTATCGCCCTGACAAAGCGCCAGCCTTGTGGCCGAGGGAGAGGGGCTGCAAGGGGCAGCAAACGTGAGTGCTTCCCCTGCTTGCTGCCGCTCGCTAGGTCTGCCTCCTTCTCCCCTGTGGAGGGGTTGCTGCTCCTTTGGCGGAGCGTCCATCCCCTTCGCCAGCTCCCTCCAGACTGAGACGGTGGCTGCCAGCTCTGTGGGTGGGGCCGAGCCAACGCAGTGAGACAATGCAGCCAGGGGATTGGGAGTCCGCGAGAGTGGCAGCCGAGCAGGCCAAAGGCTGTGGGAGCGTGTCCAGGAGTCACACCAAAACAGCTTTATTATATAGGGGAGAGATGCTATGACAAAGTTGCAGCATACAAATAAATACAGGGGTAACCCAGGCTGGAGTTAGCTTCAGGTGGGTAGCTGTGTTGGTCTGAAGCAACAGAATAAAGATTGAGTCTAGTGGCACCTGCAAGACCAATGAATTTTCCGGGCTAGAGTTGTTCGAGTCAGGCTAGGAGACCCAGGTTCAAATCCCTGATCTGCCATGGAAGCTCACTGGGTGACCTTGGGCCAGTTACCCTCAACCAGACCCTGCCTCACAGGGTAGTTCTCAAAAACTAGGTGCCACAAGATTTGTTCTAGGTCAGGGGATGTGAGAGACTTAACTGAGACCCTGGAGAGCTGCTGCCGGTCAGAGCAGGCAACACTGAGCTTAAGAAACCCAGTGGTCTGACTCAGTATAAAGCAGTGTCAGCTAGGCCTCTAGCGGCCATGGAGTGTGGGGAGGCCTCTGGAATTTTAGGTTTCTTTTCCCTGTGCCTTTAGTGTTCCTTTATCTCTGTAACATGAGCGTTTGGCCTTGGTGTCTAGCACCAGGTTTCTCCAGGGAAACTGGGCCCGTTTTCTTTAGCGGGCTTCTGCCTGTTCCGTGATTGGCTCCAGGCCATCAGGGGGACCCTCTTGAATTGTGTATTTTATCTGTTTCCTTCGAGTGCTTGTTGCCAGTTCTAACGCGAGATGTGTAACGACAATCTGCATACTTCAATGTTTCAATAAACGTCTTTGCAAGAAAATTGTTGGGAACAGATTGCTGCAGGAGTCTGACAAGCGGCTGCCGGTGTGTTCCTGGTCAGGAAGACTGAAGAAGGGAGGGGGCCATTAGGGGGCAGGATGGAGGGTTGGAACGTGCCTCCTGAGGTTTGCCTCCTTCAGTCCAGGAGTGAAGGCTGCCAGAAAAGGGGCAGTTGCTGCCGAGCTTCCCGTCCCCTTTAACGTGGCCCAAGGACCAGATCCGCAGGGGATCATCACCTCTGGTTGTGTGCGAGAGTCCCAGTTGAGAGCCAGTTTGGAGTAGTGGTTAAGAGCGGAGGACTCTAATCTGGAGAACCAAGTTTGATTCCCCACTCCTCCACATGCAGCTGCTGGTGTGACCTTGGGTCAGTCATAAGTTTTTTCAGAGCTGTTCTCTCAAGGGCAGTTCTCGAGAGAGCTCTCTCAGCCCCTACAGAGTGTCTGTTGTGGGGAGGGAAAGGGAAGGAGTTTGGAAGCCGCTCTGAGACTCCCAAGTGAAGGGTGGGGTATAAATCCAATCTCCTCCTCCTCCAGTTTGGTGTAGTGGTTAAGTGTGCGGACTCTAATCTGGGAGAACCAGGTTTGATTACTCATTCCTCCACATGCAGCTTCTGGTGTGACCTTGGGTCAGTCATAAGTTCTTTCGGAGCTGTTCTCTCAAGGGTAGTTCTCGAGAGAGCTCTCTTTGCCCCACCTACCTCACAGGGTGTCTGTTGTGGGAAGAGGAAGGAGATTGTAAGCTGCTCTGAGACTCCTTTGGGTTCTGAAGAGTCGGATATTAAAACCTCCTCCTCCTCTTCCAGTTTGCATTGAGAATAATGAGCAGATTAAAGAGTCATCATTTACCCTGTACTATACTCTGTCGAATGGCAGATGGCTTCAAGTGTGGAGTGCTCTACAGCACTGGAAGTGTTTTTACCCCCAAATGCATGCAGAGAAATTCTTTGTGAAGTTAGGATGGCTTGCTCTCATCATCGATGAGGACAGACAAAAGGAAATCCTTTACACAGCGAGTGATTAAAATATCGAATTTGCTGCCAGAGGATATAGTGATGGCCCCAGGAAGAAACAGCTTTAAATGGGGGTTGGACAGATTCATAAAGGACAGGTTATCAGTGGCTACAAGCCATGGTGACTGAACCTCCACATTCAGAAGCAGTAAACCTCTGAATCCCTGTGCCAGGAGGCAACATCAGGGGAAGGCCTCAGCCTCTCTGCCCTGTTGTTGGCCCTCCAGAGTGACTGTTTGGCCACTGTGTGAGACAGAATACTGGATGAGATGGACCACCGGTCTGATCCAGCAGGGCTTTTCTTATGTTCTTATGATTTTGATGCAGGATATATTTTAAGCAGTCCCCAAAAATTCAGCCAGGAGCAGTGTTCCCTCTAAGCTGAGTTAGTTTGAGCTAGCTCACAGTTTTTTAGCCTCTGGCTCACACCTTTTTGTCTTAGCTCAGGAAGGAGGGCTCCAGAGCAAACTAATTTATGCAGTAGCCAAATCGTTTGCTCATAACTTTAACGCCAGTAACTCACAAAGTATAATTTTTGCTCACAAGACTTTACAGCTTAGAGGGAACATTGGCCAGGAGTGCAGGGGCCTGGATTGCTGTATTTGATCTAACACATTACTCCAAATTATTTTTGGGTTATAATTCAGTCACAGAAGGAATCCATGAGAGTGCAGTGAATAGACAGACAAGGTGATGGTGAAGAACATGTGAAGAGACAGGAAGCAAGAGTGTTTAGCAGAAAATATCCTGTTTGGGGACAAATAACAGCTGGAGTTTGGGCCTGAACCGCAGCTTCTTCCTTAGGCGACGATCACAGAAATTGGATGTCCTAGCATATAATTACCCCATTTAGTTGCAGCCTAGATCAGAAAGGGCATTAGTTTGTTAGGTTTAACGCTGGTAACTAAATTCCTAAATAAAAGCACCCGTGCAGATCCACTACACCTTAACTATATGCCATTGTTAGCGACCAAAAAAGAATAGTCTGGGAGGAATGTGAAAATTAAAACACCCGTATTCTGTTTTAATACCAACCAAGGTCTCTCTCCCCAAATGTATCCATTTACACTATATGCATTCTCAGAGATGCACCTTAGTAGAGGCATATGTGAAACAGTTTCAGTTGAATCACTTCAAAACAGAAGTTGAGTATATTTAAATCAAAGTCTCCAGACATCAGAGGAAAGCCCTGCCAATCATGGAACAGAGTTCTGGAGCCAAACAAACAGAAGCTAAATATTAGAAGACAATATTTTGTTAGATATGGTTTGGTGTAGGAGAGCCAGTTTGGTGTAATGATAAGAGCATGGACTCTAATCTGGGAAAACTGGGTTTGATTTCCCCAATCCCCACTCCTCCACATGCAACTGTTGGAGTGACCTTGGGTCAGTCACAAGCAGTGTTCCCTCTAAGCTGAGTTAGTGTGAGCTAGCTCACAGTTTCTTAGCCTCCAGCTCACACATTTTTGTCTTGGCTCAGGAAGGATGGCTCCAGAGCAAACTGATTTATGCAGTAGCCAAATTGCTCTCTCACAACGAGTAGCTCACAAAGTAGAATTTTTGCTCACAAGACTCCTCCGTTTAGAGGGAGCATCGGTCACAAGTTCTGTCAGAGCTGTTCTCTCAAGGGCAGTTCTCAAAAGAGCTCTCTCAGCCCCACCTACCTCTCAGGGTGTCTGTTGTGGGGAGGGGAAAGGGATGGGACTGTAAGCCACTGTGAGACTCCTTCGGGTAGTGAAGGGCAGGGTATAAATCCAATCTCCTCTTCTTCCTCTCCTCAGTATCATATTCAATTCTGCCCAGAAAATCTATCCATGGCAGAAGGGTATCATTTCCCTTTCCCACAGCAGGATTCCAACTCCTCTTAAACTATTCTTGGGGGTCGCCCATTCCTGCAGGAAAAGTATTCTGGATGGCATTTCAGGCTGGAGGGGCGAGTTGTTGAAATTGCAGCTTGACAAATGGAAAATTTTGACAGGATCCACACTGTTCACTGCCCTATAACCTTACATTAAGGGCAGACTTGTAAAGGTGCAGTGGTTAGAGTGTCAGACTATGACATGGGAGAGCCAGGACATGCGGGAACCATAGTTTTCCCTCCGACGATCTGGGCCACGCCCCCAACATGGTCGACGTCGCACGTCACTTCTGGTGATGCGCTGGCGGCGCGTGCACGCATCCGGAGACAGCTCCCAGAGCCCGGCGAGGCTACCCTGCAGGTGAGGTTTTTTTACTTGGCATCCCTACCACTGGGTGACCTTGGGCCTGTCGCATGCACTCAGCCTCACCTAGCTCACAGGATTGTGAGGATGAAATGGAGGAAAGGTGAACTATGTAAGCTGCTTTGGATCTCTATTGCAGAGAAAGGCAGGGGTATAAATAAAATCTGTAGTGGTTAAGAGCGCGGACTCTAATCTGGGAGAACCGGTTTTTATTCCCCACTCCTTCACATGCAGCTACTGGTGGTGTGACCTTGGGTCACTCACAAGTTTCTCTCAGAGCTGTTCTCTCAAGGGCAGTTCTCGAGAGAGCTCTCTCATCACCTCTGGTTGTGTGCAAGAGTCCCAGTTGAGAGCCAGTTTGTTGTAGTGGTTAAGAGCAGAGGACTCTAATCTGGAGAACCAAGTTTGATTCCCCACTCCTCCACATGCAGCCAGCAGGGTGACATTGGGACAGTCACAGGTCTCTCAGAGCTGTTCTCTCAAGAGCAGTTTCTGTCAGAGCTCTCTCAGCCCCACCTACCTCACAGGGTGTCTGTTGTGCGGAGGGGAAGGGAAAGGAGATTGTAAACCGCTCTGAGGCTCCTTCGGGTAGTGAAGGGCGGGGTATAAATCCAATCTCCTCCTCCTCCTCCTCTTCTTCTTCCCCCCATTTCAAGGTTTATTTCTGGAAGTAGTTAATCTTGGGGAGCAAAGCTTACCTGACCCAAAATCCATCCATATTAATATCATCAGGCAAACACATCTCCATATCAAAACACTTACTAGACTAGAGTATATTAGAAAATGGATCTTGCGTATAATCTATCTGGGCACGTGGTAGGACCGCTATTATTTTTCATTGGTTGTATATTCTTGTGGAAGTCAATTGCCTTCTGGAGCGAAGATTTCAGTTAAACATGCAGAGTGCATTCTCTGCTCTACCTGACAGGATGCATTTTCCCTGCTGGAAACTGTCTTTGAATTAATGGATCAGAAGTTGAGCTCTAACAGCTTGGTGGGCCATTACTGACAAAAGGGGAAACCGTTTAGGGTGGTTAACAAATACCTTATCTAGAAACCTTCACAGAGCATGAATGAACAGGTGAGAAATGGGGATTTCCAAGCGGAAAGCCCTTACATAGGATTATAGAGCTGATACTAGCGAGAACGGAGTCTCTGTGACAGAAAAAAACAACTCTCGATTGTCCTTGGTTATCATTGGCTTACAAGGAAAGCCTTAGAAGTTCTGCGTATGTGTTGCCTTGAGGACTCTGATGATGAGACACACACACACACACAATCTTAGGCTCCGTATATTTTAACGAACACCATAATTTCACGGGGAAAGTATGGTGTTTCTACCAGAGGGTGAGGAGAGTGCAAATGATACAGCATATCACTATAATTTAGCAAAGATCTGGGGAGAGTATTGGGATATTTGGTTGATATAGCAGAGTTTGCCCAGTCAGAGAAGCATGATATTGAGTGTAGTAGATAAATCCCTCAAGAAGTATATTGCAAAAAGCAAAACTTACATTTATTCAAGTAGATTCAGTTCACATTCAGGTTGTAATAAAAAGGAGAGAGAGAAGAGAGCTTTCCATATCACATGGCCAGATATCCCAGCATGATGTGTGTGGAAGTATGAGGGCACTGTTTCTACAGGAGAGACATGTGACTCCATGAAGAGCCATGTGAGAAATGGGGGAGAACAAAGGGCACAGAGAGAGGAGGGATCAGAGGGCAGCTCCCAGGTTAAGACAAAGTGAGAGACGTCTTGTTCAAAGGAGATAACAGAACAAAGTTTGAGTCCAGGGGCACCTTTAAGACCAACAAAGTTTTATTCGGGGTGTAAGCTTCCATGTGCACACACACTTCTTCAGATACATTGAAACAGAAGTCACCAAACATTACATCTAGGGAGAGGGTGAGGAGGTTGTTGCCGGGAAGGGCCAATTAGAGTCAATATGCATAAGTAACTGAGCAGTAAATTTCTACTGCTACAGACTAACACAGCTACCCATCTTCAGCATACAGCATAATAAAGGAGTTTAGCTTACAAACAGAACTGAATGATGTTAGCATCTGTAGTGAGATAAGAAATCAATATCTCTGTTAAGCCCTGGAGGTTCCACTGTTACAATGATATTTGTTGTTGTTCAGTCGCACAGTCGAGTCCGACTCTTTGCAACCCCATGGACCAGCTCCCGCCAGGCCTTCCGGTCTTCCGCCGTCCTCTGAAGTTTGCTCAACTTTATGTTCGTTGCATCGATGACACTGTCTAACCATCTCATCCTTTGCCGTCCCTGTCTTCTTTGACCTTCAGTCTTTGACAATGATATAGCACCCCTCAATGTTCAGACATGCTGAGTCCCTCACTCTAACATGTTATAGCACCTGCTTTGCACACAGAAGTCTGCCAGTTCTATACCTGCCATCCCCAGTTAAAAAGATCAGGCTGGAAGTGATGTGAAAAACCTCTTTGTGAAACCTTGGAGAGCCACTGCTGTAAATGCAGGCAATACCTATGACTACTGTGGGACCACCTGTGAGGAGCCATTACTTTAAACAGCCGCATGGAGATTAAAACTTCATTGACTGAATTAAAGCAACGTATTAACCACTAAATCACAATGCTGTTTGGTAACTGAATGCTCCCTTAAAACATTCAGTCTTTTGCAGGGCACAGCCCTCAGTCTCAAAGGAAGATGTGTGGTGTGTGTCTGCCAGTGTGTGTTAAGTGCTGTCAAATTGCTTCCGGACTTACGACAACCCTGTGAATTAATGACCTTCAAAATGTCCTACCCTTAACAGCCTTGCATGTCGGGCTTTCCTCTTTTCCTGCTGCCTCCAACTTTCCTAGCATGATTGTCTTTCAATGACTCTTGTCTTCTCATAATGTGACTGAATTATTACAGTATGAATTTAACCCTTTTAGCTTTTAGGGGGAGTTCAGGCTTCATTTGATTTAGGACCCACTAATTTGTCTTTCTGGCGGTCCGCGGGATCCATAAAACTCTCCTCCAACACCACACTTCAAATGACTTGTTTGTTCCAGGTTCAAAGTGAAACTCCGTATTCCCCAGCCAATAAACCGTCAATGCGTTCATAAAAACTTTTATTTAAAAATAATGCGATCAGGCTAGATCTGATTAAATAAAACATTAGATACATGGAATGCCAGCATAGAAATCAATCCTATGTAAACACACATGTCATTCCTATTCTATCTAAGTTGACCCTTGGAAAAAAGGTTGTTTCAAAGCTTCTTACCCAGAGCTTTGCCTAAAAAGAGGGAAAGCAGATTTCACTGAATTGCAAATCTGAGAGAGTCAAACACTGTGGGTTGTGGCCCTGTGTTTAAAGTATTTTATTACACTGCTGAAAGGTAGGCAAAGATTAAAGCTTCTTACAATGACTTCTTTTTTTGCTGTAGTAGCTCTTGTTTTAATGGAGGTTACTTAAGTACATCTTATTAGAAGTAAGTCTTTTCTGCTGGGCTTTCTTCTGAGTAAACTTACAGCTGAGCTGCTGCCCTGAAATCCTGTCACATTAAAGCTAGTAGGAGTCTTTCCATAGTCTTTTATTAGGAAAAGGATTGTGCCCAAACTGGTGAGTTGTATCCTTGATTTCAGAGGACGGCGGAAAACAGGAGGGCCTGGCGAGATCTTGTCAACTGTGCGACTGAACAACAACAAAATCCTTGATTTTTGTAGGAAATAGACCATTTCATCAGATGCAGGAGGTATTTTAGTCCTATTTCATATATATATTATATACTTAATTAAAATAGAAGACTCTAGAGTAACAGAGAACAAACAACAGTAACATAGATATAAACAGCTTGATCAGAGATTACAATATGTAAAACCTTATAAATATATGGCAGATATTCTTTAGGAAAAATACAATCTGTGTGTGTGTGTCAGTTTGATTCCCCACTTCTCCACATGCAGCTGCTGGTGTGACCTTGAGTCAGTCATAAATTCTTTCAGAGCTGTTCTCTCAAGGGCAGTTCTCAAAAGAGCTCTCTCAGCCCCACCTACCTCACAGGGTGACTGTTGTGGGGAGGGGAAGGGGACAGAGATTGTAAGCCACTCTGAGACTCCTTCAGGTAGTTAAGGGCAGGGTATAAATCCAATCTCCTCCTCCCACCTCCTCCTCCTTCTTCTTCATACCCTCCATACAGCTGAACGAAGAGAGCTGTGTTTCTCAAAGCTTATACTACAATAAAGATTGTTAGTCTTAAAGGTGCTATGGGGCTTCTTACTATTTTGCAGCAACAGACTACCACGTCTAACTTCTCTGGATCTAATCTCAACACGGTTCTGTATCTCCCTTATAAATAAAAGCCGAATGGTGTGGGCACTTCTCTAGAACATTCCACACGCTCTGGAATTGGTTGGCGCCCTGGTGTGTCACTCAGAATCTGTCCCTATCCACTGCCTGCATTGCTTGAGTCTCGCCTCCAACATTCTAAACAGTTTGCTGTTCCTCTCCCCACCATAGCCAGTCAGAACACAGAGGTTATTTGCATATGCAGCCTCATTGGCTATAGCCTTGGAACACAGAGGTCGTTTGCATATGCGACTTGATTGGCTTTTGCCTCTAACATTCTAAACAGTTTGCTGTTCTGAGGTAAAATGTGTCCCATCTCCAGGTGAGGGCTGGAGATCACTTAGAATTACAACTGCTTTCCAGATGGCAGAGATCAGTTCCCCTGGAGAAAATGGTGGGCTCTGTATCCTTATATGCTGCTGAGGTGGCCCCCGTATGACAGCCAATGTGACGTAGCAGTCAGGACTTCAGAGCATGGGAGAGGCTGCAGGTGTGTGGGGGGTGGAAAGCTGAAGAATGAGGGGAAAATAAAGGTAGGCTGATGATTGGCTGGGAAGAAGATGGGGTTGCCAACTCCAGGTGGGAAATTCCTGGAGATGTGAGGGATGGAGCCTGGAGAGGGTGAGGTTTCAGGAGGCGTGGGACCTCGGACAGGTACAAAGCCATAGACTCCACCCTCCAAACCAACTATTCCCTTCTGGGGAACCATCGCCAATCTCCAGGTGAGGGCTGGAGATCACTCAAAATTACAACTGTTCTTTAGGTAGCAGAGATCAGTTCCTCTGGAGAAAATGGTGGACTCAGTGTCATTATACCCTGCTGAGGTCACCACAGCAAATTGACACTGAGTGTACAAGGCCAGGGCACCCGCCCAGAGCCTCTTTCTAGAGGCCGTTGTATTTATTTCCACAATGGGCCTTTTTCCTAGTAATATATAAGACATACGATGACTTTTGATTCATGAGCCTAAGGCTGATCTGCAGTATTTTAGGATGCTTCTTCCTTCCTCCCATCCTTGCTCACAAACAGATTCTTTGACTCGCTGATCGCTAAGCAACCTTATATCAGTCAAGCTTTGCTGGGGGAACGCCCCACCTGGCCCCGCCCACTTTCTAAAAGCATTTGGCAGGTGCCAAGAAAGATGTCAGTGGGCACCATTGGCACCCAGCATTGGCACCAAGCTGCTCCACACTGTGTTGTTTATATCTGTTGCATCAGCTCTGTCTTTTTTTTTTAATACTACTGGTCTTATTCTATAGGAATGATCCCAAACATGGTGCCCATGACCACCGTGGCACACCAGTGTGCTTCCTGGCCCCCACATCCTTCTCCCTCAAAGCAAAGAGCCAGGGCTAGTTTGCCTCTGCCTCAGAAGTTGCTTCAGAAGAGGCCAGAAGCCTTTGTCTGCAGCGAGTGCCCATTCACAGACAGTCGCCTCCATCACAGGAAGATGGACACGTGGATGTAGTGATGGCCATGAGCACATAAGGAAGGAGGAGGAGATTGGATTGATACCCCGCCCTTCACTCAGAGTCCCAGAGCGGCTTACTCCTTCCCCTTCCCCTCCCCACAACAGACACCCTCTGAGGTAGGTGGGGGCTGAGAGAGCTCTTTCCGGAACTGTCCTTGAGAGAACAGCTCTGACAGAACTATGGCTTGCCCAAGGTCATCCAGCAGCTGCAAGTGGAGGAGTGGGGAATCAAACCCAGTTCTCCCAGATTAGAGTCCGCGCTCTTAACCACTACACCAAAAGGGGGTTAGTCAAATTCATGGAGGAGAGATCCATCTAGGCTTGCCAAGTCCCCCCGGGGGGCGGGGAAACTCCCACCCCAGAGGCCCGTTCCCCGGCGGCGGCGGATCGTGCCCTGGTGGAACCCCACCCCCAAAGCACGGGACGTGCCCGGCGTCAGCACATCACCCGGAAGTGACGCAGCCACGGCGGGGGGACGGGGGGGAGGGGGGCGGGCCGACGCCACCGAGGGAAAACTTTGTTTTCCCCTCGGATGACCGCAGCCCCACCCCCAGGGCGCCTGACACGGCCGCATCACTTCCGGGTGATGTGGTTGTGGTGAGAGAGAGAGAGAGCGCTCCCGGAGCAAGACGGGAGTCCCCCGCTGCGGCTTAAGGTAGGACTTGGCAACCCTAGGTCCATCAATGGGTATGGTGAGTAAAGGGAAACTCCATATCCAGAGACAGTATACCTCTGAATCCTAGTTCTAGGAGGCAACTCTGGGGGTGTGGCCTTGGTCTTTATGTCCTGTTTGGCCTTCCGGGATAACTGGATGGCCACCATGTGAAACAGTTATGATGCACTACTGGTCTAATCTGGCAGGGATCTTCTTACGCTCTTGCCTCGGGATTTCCTAATGTTTTGTGGTTAGTTGTGCCCCCATGGCAGCCATTTTGCAGTGGTGTCCACTGCCTGTTTTCAAAATCCCAGCTAGGACTGCCAGCTCTGGTTTGGGAAATGCCTGGAGATTTTGGAGGTGGAGCCTGGGGAGGGGAGGGCCCTCAGCAGGGTACAATGTCGTAGAGTCCACCCTCCAAAGCAGCCCTTTTCTCCAAGGGAACTGATCTTGGTCACCTGGAGAGCAATTGTAATAGCTACGGTTGCCAGCCCCCAGGTGTGGGTGGGGGCTCCCCTGCTTTCGGGGGCTCTAATCTGCCTCTGGTGAGCTGGCCGGCAGGGGAAGCCTCGCCTCCAAGAGCAACCACCCGCCCGGCCACCCCTCTCCCTCCCCTCCTGCCCAGTTTAAAGGGCTTCAGCTGATCGGCGGGGTCCACGTGGCCCACTGATCAGCTGGAGGGCCCTTTAAATCTAGCAGGAGGGACGGAGAGAGGTGGGTGCGGGCGCACGCTCGGCTTGCAAGGGTCCTTTTGCGAGCAGGGTGGGGGCCATGTGCATGGGGATGATTTCCCCCAGCCCCCACCCCACTCACAAAAAGACCCCTTAAAGCATGCAGCCCATGACCACTCCTCTCCCCCCCTCTCGCTAGATTTAAAGGGTCCTCCAGCTGGTCAGAGGGCCACGTGGTCCCCACCGATCAGCTGAAGCCCTTTAAATCAGGCAGGAGGGGAGGGAGAGGAGTGGCCGGGCGGGTGGTGGCTCTTGAAGAAGAAGAAGAAGAGATTGGATTTATACCCCACCCTTCACTTGGAGTCTCAGAGTGGCTTACAAACTCCTTTCCCTTCCCCTCCCCACAACAGACACCCTGTGAGGTAAAAGAAGAAGAAGAAGAGATTGGATTT
>NW_015171531.1:8188-13641 GCF_001447785.1 Gekko japonicus | reverse complement strand
CATAAATTAGTTTGCTCTGGAGTCATCCTTCCTGAGCTAAGACAAAAATGCGTGAGCTGGAGGCTAAAAAAAACAGCTAGCTCACACTAACTCAGCTTAGAGGGAACACTGCTCAGTAGTGTTTTCCCCCTTTCTTCAGCATGCTCAGGAGGCTCAGAATTGTTTGTTCCCTGGATGGCGCACACTCAAGTGATGCTGTTGCATGAAGTCACAGGGCCTTTTGAGGCTGTCTTCCCTCCACAGAACTGCAGTATTTATTTATCTATATCTCACCTTTTGCCCCAGGCAGCTTACAAAGTCTGACCTCGAGGCTGAGCGGGAGGGTTAACACAGCCGCCAAAACTGCAGCGGCCAGCATCTGTTTGATGTGACAACTCAAGGCTGCTGCAGACGTGATGGCAAAGCTCCTGTATGGAGAAGACTGCGGTTTTTTGAAATGCAAACACATTCTCTCAAGACAGAAGCTTTGGAGAAGAGCTTTAAATTGCAGAAGTGGTGTAGGAAGAAAAGGCCACTCTCTTCCAGCTCCCGCTGCCCTTCCAGAATTTCAAAGCAGCGGCTTGGGGCTAGGCATTAGCATCTCCTTTGCCTCAAGAGTGGCACAGCCCTAAGATCGATGGTAGGCTGGGGTTTTCTTTGGAGAACGGGTGGTTTGGGGTGACCAGTGCCAGGCTATCCCAGCAGAGCATGTTGGTTTACATTATCATTGATCAATATTTCCCATGTGTTATGTATGGGGGCTGGAACATCCCAGGACTGTTATGTAAACAGCGTTGGGAGTGGGGTGTGTTTGGGTGTGGCAATTGCATGCTGTTTAAACAGGGCTGTTGCCCTGGAGTTTAGTCTTGTACTTGCTGAAATCACTAATAAAGTAGAGCTGATCACTAGTAGTGGGGTCTGCTCATCCATGGAACCCAGCATTTAACACCGTGGTTACAATCAGCCATACCCAAACGCTCCAAGCGGCACCATGTGGCTTTCGCAAGCTCATCTGTAGCCTTCGACACAATTTGCTGGAAGCCGCTGGGCTTAAAATTATTTGAATCTACTTGGAAGCCTGTGATGCCCCTTCTCCACTTGCACAGAGTGCCTAGCACCCTGTACAACCTCTCTCTCTCTCTCTCTCTCTCTCTCTCTCTCAGGTTCAGAGTTACCAGCAGGCAATGTTCCCTCTAAGCTGTGGAGTCTTGTGAGCAACAATTCAACTTTGTGAGCTACTGGCATTAAGGTTGTGAGCGAGCGATTTGGCCACTGCATAAATTAGTTTGCTCTGGAGTCATCCTTCCTGAGCTAAGACAAAAATGTGTGAGCCGGAGGCTAAAAAACTGTGAGCTAGCTCACACTAACTCAGCTTAGAGGGAACAGCAGGTCAGGCCGTTACACACTACCCTTCTTGTCTCTTTTTAAATCTCTAGAGAGCCATGACCATTTCACATCTCAGGTCCTCTCACTCACAGAGCTACATCAGCAGACAGGGTAACCTCCCCCCTTGAATAATAAGCCCTCACTCAAACCTTATTGGGGCTGGGGGCTCAAACACTGTTCCAGTCACGTGCTGCCACTTCTTATTCATCTCCTAAAACTTAAATAGACCAAGATCTCAACTTGTATGTGTGTGTTTCTTTCCCTGAGACATACAGCCCATAGATTTAAACAAACAAAGAGTTAACTTTTATTTATTGATGGGTTTAAAATAATATTGAAGAAAGTAAGATAGATGTTACAATGTTTCATTTCCAACTGAACTTTTGAACTGTGTCCCTATGCCTACAATTGGGATCCTTTTTACAAATTGACTCTTTTCAGTTAGCATTAAGCAGCTCTTCTCCACAGTTTCACTCAGACATCTTCTTTTCCCTCTCAGCTCCCCAGTAGCCACCACCGCACCCCAACGGATGTGTAACTGCTGTTTTCCAACTGTCTCTCCCCAACATTCTGTCAGCTCCCATTGGTAGCTCTTAGGGAGAGGCAGAACCTAACCTGTCCATCACAGTAATATTGTATGCATCTTAACAAGCATGGATCCCAAGTTGTCTTCTATGAACATAAGGGCATTTCAGTTGCATGGCTGGATTTCCACCAGTTTCTCAACTGCAGACCCCCACGATGTACCAACTCTGTTTCTAAGGGGGTCCACTTACCATCACCCCAAAGAGACATTTTGGGGAGCAGAGGAAAGGGCAGATGGGAAAGGTCTGCTTCATTTGCGCAGGTCTACTTGCAAGTTAACAACTGAATGGTTAACAACAACAACAACACTTGCAAGGTATAGGATCCTACCCCAATACATCCTGAATTATATATGCTATCCTAATTTTTTGTGTGGAATAAAGGTAGGTATATTTGATTTCCCAGCCATCAGTGTTTGGGGAGGAGGAGTTGTCACCCAAATTATTCACTGTGCTAAAGAGTGAAATTCAGGAAAAGGGGGAAAAAAGAATGATCTGGAGGCTATCCAAATCAATTTCTCAGCACTCTCTTAAGTCTCTGCTAAGAACTGCGGCTACTTTTTGTCAAGATGAGATTGGGTTCCTTTCCATTGCTGCATATAAGAACATAAGAGAACCCATGTTGGATCAGGTCAATGGCCCATCCAGTCCAACACTCTGTGTCACACAGTGGCCAAAAATACCAGGTGCCATCAGGGGGTCCACCAGCAGGGCCAGAACTCCAGAAGCCCTCCCACCGTTGCCCCCCCCAAGCACCAAGAATACATAGCATCACTGCCCCATTCGTAGTGCTCCAAAGAAGGTTATGCTCATGTACGGAAAGAAACTTCTTTTGATGCCAGTGAAAAGCCTTCCAAAAGAACACACACTTGAACATACTGTGTCCGATAAGTGGACTAAGTAAATGAAAAAGTGTTTTCGTTTTTTATGGGATAGAGATTAAATTTACAGTATGGATACTCGTACTGATTTGCACACTCTTCAGAATTCCAGCTGCTCTATACATGTGGCTTGTTTATTTAGAGTGATCGTGTTCAACAAACATATCTGCATAGCGTATGGATCGACTCATCTTGGAAAGCTTTTATGAGACCATACTTTCGGCTTATCTAGACAGAAAATTCTCTGAAAGTCCAGTTGAGTAATGTATGCATATCTGTGGCCAATGGGAAACTGAAGATATAGAGTTGGATCCTATAGTTCCATTTGGCTAATGGCGGAGCTTTCTCCAGGCAAAACATATCTCCTTTGTTGGCAGAAGGTTCTGCTATTAGGGAAATGGAATCAGAGGAGCCAGCTTATTGCATATTACACGTTATGTAATGCTAGCTTTTATATCCCGCTTTTCTGTACCCTAAAGCATCTTAGAAGAGCTTATAGTCATCTTTCCCTTCCTCTCCCCTCAACAGGTGCCTTGTAAGGTAGGTGGGGCTGAGAGAGTTCTGAGAGAACTGTGACTGGCCCAAGGTCACCCAGCAGCCTTCCTGTGGAGGAGGAGTGGGGGAATCAAACCAAGTTCTCCAGATTAGAGGCCACTGCTTTTAACCACTACACCACGCTGGCTCTCCCCACAGCAGGCACCCTGTGAGGCAGGTGGGGCTGAGAGAGTTCTGAGAGAACTGTGACTGGCCCAAGGTCACCCAGCAGGGTTCGTGTGGAGGAGGAGTGGGGAATCAAACCTGGTTCTCCAGATTAGAGTCTACCTCTCTTAACCACCAGCTGGCTTTCCTTGAGAGCCCTTTCCACCACCAGATAATGCTCCAAGAGCTGGGTTTTTAAATGTTAACCTTGATTAAGGTAAAGTAAAGGTAAAGATTCCCTTGCTCGAAAGCCAGTCAAATCCGACTCTAGGGTTGCGGTGCTCATCTCCGTTTCAAAGCCGAAGAGCCAGCGCTGTCCGAAGACGTTTCCGTGGTCATGTGGCCGGCATGACTAAACACCAAGGTGCACGGAACACTGTTACCTTCCCACCAAAGTGGGATTTATCTACTTGCAATTTCTTGCTTTCGAACTGCTAGGTTGGCAGGAGCTGGAACTAGAGATGGGAGCTCACTCCGTCATGCGACAACTTGGGTCTCGAACTGCTGAACTACCGACCTTCCACAGCCTTGATTAGAGCAAAGCAAATACAGTTTCTCTTTTGCTCCAGGTAGAACTGTTCCTTTCATGGAATCTTTGTTCTTAGCATTCTGGTTTTTAAAAAAATCATTGTCAGCTTGTCCATTCACTTGCTGTTCCCTAGAATGGAGAGGAGACCATTTCATACTTTTAAAAAAATTATTATTATTGTTGAGGAGGAATCCCAAATCTAATTTAATCCAAATGTGGTCATTCATGCTCACCTTGTCAGACCTGCTCCTTGTCTGTTTCTGAGTAAAGGGACACCTGGTGCTTTGGGGCGATGACCTTGGTTCTGAAAATGACAGAGCAGAACAAGGCGGGAGAAATCTGTAGATAGATGTCTTCAAAGCATCCAGGTTACAACCTTCTCTCAGTAGGCTGCTCGATTAAATCAGAGGCTCGCAGAATTAATTAGAACAGCATTGTTCAGAATCGCACCATTAACATGCATCAAAATATTGCAGTAATCCTTCTGGGAATGGACAAGGTCAGGAAAGGCAAGTGTTGTTCTTGGAAGATGTGGGCCCACTTACCCTACACTAACAGGGCCGATCTACATATTGTGAATCCCACACAGAAGCATGAATGAGGCATGTGATGCCCTTTTGTTTCTGTAAATGGTTCGCTTGGCACAGCTGCCTAAGGGTGTTCAAAGGCACTGCTGATCACAGTGGTGGGGCATACTGGTTAGAGTGCCACCTTAGGACCTGGGAGTCTGGGGCAATGGGGTTCGAATCCATGCTCTGTCATGGAACCTTGGACCCTCAGAATCTCTCAGCCTACTTAGAATCATAGAATGATAGAATCATAGAGTTGGAAGGGACCTCCAGGGTCATCTCGTCCAACCCCCTGCACAATGCAGGAAATTCACAAATACCTCCCTCACACATACGCCCCCCGTGACCCCTGTTCCATGCCCAGAAGATGACAAAAAACCTCCTGGATCTCCAGCCAAACTGACCTGGAGAAAAATTGCTTCCTGACCCCAAAGTGGAGAGCAACATTTCCCTGGGCACTCTCACGACCCTTGCCAGGATCCAGGGGGCCCCCAGGCATAGTTGCGGGCATAAACGGGATCTTCTGGGAAGAATCCCCTGGCCGCCTCCTGTGCCTCTGTGTCTGGTTCCTGTTCGGGGGCTCGATCGTGATGTAGGCAGTCCAGCTGGTTCGTCAGGCAGCACCCTAGGAGGAGCTCTGTGGGACTGCATCCAGGTGTAGTGTGAGGCATTGTCCACTGGCCGAAGACAAAGGTTGCCAGTTTATATTCCCAGTCCTTACTGTCCATCCGGCGGAGTGCATCCTTGGTGGTCCTCACCATGCGCTTGGCCTGGCCATTGGTGGCTGGATGAAATGGGGCCGAGCGGACATGGTTCCTGTTCGGGG
>NW_015171531.1:0-7479 GCF_001447785.1 Gekko japonicus | reverse complement strand
GGCGGGGGGGGGGGGGGAGCGCCTGGCAACCCTGGGGCCTGGGTGCTAAGCAATTGTGGAGGCACATAAAGCATAAAGATAAAAGCGAGCTTATATTAGCAACACCAGGTAGAGGAGTCAATGAATTTGGAGGAGGAGGAGGAGGAGGAGGAGAGGGGGACGATGATGGAGATGGAGGCACTGCTCTGCCCTTGAGCCAAACCTGCTCTGGCCTCTGAATGTTTGTCAGGACAAAGAATGGTAAAACCCGAGGATTCACTAGCAAATTCATGAAAGGTTAACTAGTTTAACAGCCTGCATAGGTGGAGTGCCAAAATAGCTGTTTGTGTTAGTAACAAGCTCTGTCCTCCTCCCTTACTTCTTAAGTGAATTTAAGACTTCTCGACTGAAGATCCCAACCCACCCTAAAATGTCACTTTGATTGACTCTCTTATTTTTGGTCTACAGTTACTCTAAACACTTGTTTCCACTTCCTTTCTTCCTGTGTGCAGGAGAATCTCTTGATGAGGATTCACTTCCACATTGCCGACGAATCTAAAGAAGATATCTGCACTGCCCCACACTGCATTTCGCACCAGAAATTTGCCATGACCTTATTTGAGCAGGTATGATGATGACACATCTGCAACTGACTTCATTGTGCCTGTCCTGGAGGGCCCAGGGCATCAGACCCCGGGAGCTAAGCAGGGTCAGGCCTGGCCGGTGTTTTGAGTGGGAGACCACCCAGGAAGCCCAGGGTCGCTACGCGGAGGCAGGCCGTGGCGAGCCACCTCTCTTTGTTTCTTGCCTTGGAAACCTCACGAGGGTCGCCTGCAACTTGATGGCACTTCACACACACACACACACACACACACAACCTGGTTAGGGTTGCCAATCCCCAGTTGGGGCCAGGGGACCCCCTGGTTTGGAGGCCCTCCCCCTGCTTCAGGGTTATCAGAAACCAGGGCCACTGGGTGCTCCATTATATCCTATGGAGGCCAGTCCCCATAGGTTATAATGGAGAATCAATCTGTGGGTATCTGGGGCTCTGGGAAGGGGCTGTTTTTTGAGGTAGAGGCACCAAATATTCAGCATAGCATCTGATCCCTCTCCTCACACCTACCCACCCCCCCAAGTTTCACAAATATTGGACCAGGGGGGCCAATTCTATGAGCCCCAAAAGAAGGTGCTCCTATCCTCCATTATTTCCAATGGAGCGAAGGCATTTAAAAGGAACATGGTCCCTTGAAATGTGATGGCCAGAACGCCCTTTGAAGTTCACTCATGCTTCTTTTCTCCCCTCTTCTGGAGGGTCCTGTAAAGTCCCCCGTCAGCTTGTCAGCCTCACCAGGCAACCCTAAATCTGCTTTCTAAAGATGCCAATCTCCAGGCGGTTCTTGGAGAGTCACCAGAATTACACCTCGTCTCCAGACTACAGAGATGAGTTCCCCTGGAGAAAATGGAAGCTTTGGAGGGTGGGCTCTGCGGCATTGTGCCCCACTGAGGTCCCAGGCTCCACCCCCCAAATCTCCAGCAGTTTTCCAGTCTGGATCTGACAACCCTACCCCCTAATCCCCCGCCGGTGGCCAGGGGGGACTTGAGAACCCTGCAAGTAGTCACATAGGGCCGCCAGCTTTTTAAAAAACCCACTCTGTTCCTGTGCTTTTAGCTGTAACATGCTTTGCCAGGGCCTGTGCCACGATTCCCATGCTCAGGCCGGAGCTTGGGGAGACCCGGGTCGTGATTCCTGGCAGGGCGTGCAGTGTTTGACTGTGTCCTCTATGTCTCAGTCCAAGCCCAGCCACCAGACATAGCTCCTGGCCAGCACCTTCATCCGGACGGCCCCCAGGTGGGCTTTGTGCAGGGCGGTGAGCACCTGGTCCCGTAGTGGAGCGGGGACGACCACCCGACCACCCCACATCAAACAACCCATATAGGAGGACAGCTCATCCTTGTGGGTGGCGAATGCTGTGAAGTCCGGGCCTCCCAGGCCAGGGGGCCACCCCCTCCCCACCCAGTCCAAGATGTGGCAGAAGACGTGGTCTTTGGACGTGAGATGCGCCACTTCCCGGACGTGGAGCGGCTGGTCTGGAAGGGATTCCAAAAGCGCAACCAGGTGGGCCGGGGCGGGATTGGGGTCTGAAGCAGGCAGTGGTAGATGGCTCAAGGCGTGGCCCATCACCTTGCTGGGCTGGTGTATGAGTGAATAAGAGTAGCCTGCCAGAAAGATGGACCACCACAGCACTCGGGGGGAGACCATTTGCGGGGTCGGCCGGTCGGGGGTGAAGAGGCCGAGGAGCGGTTTATGGTCCATCACGACGTGAAATTTTTTCACCCCCACCACTATCGCCAACGCCTCTTTGTCCACTTGTGCATAGTTGCGCTCCACAGAGGACAAGGTCCATGAGTAATACACGACTGGAACCTCGCAACCATCTGCCAGACAGTGGCCCAGGACCGCCCCCACGCCATAGGACAAAGCATCGCACACAAGGACCACCGGCAATGCTTCGTTGAAGTGGGCAAGGACCGAGTTCAAATCCAACAGGTCCTTCTCCGCCTGGAAAGCGGCGGCGTGCATGGGCCCCCAGACCCAAGGGGCGTTCTTATCTAGCAGGTGGTGGAGGGGCTTCGCAACTGTGGCCTTCAGGGGCAGGAAGGAATGATAAAAGTTCAGTAGCCCCAGGAAGGCCTGCAGCTCTGACTTGGACGAGGGCGAGGGGGTTCGGGTGATGGCCTTGATCTTGTCCTCTGTGGGGTGGATACTCCAGGCATCCAGCTCTTGGAGCCTTATCTGGTGGTGGAAAGTGCTCTCAAAGAAAGCCACTCCTCCTGGAGAAAATGGCTTTTTTGGAAGGTGGGCTGTACGCCATTATACCCTACCAAGTTCCCTCCCCTCCCTGAACCCCAATCTCCCAGACCCCTCCTTCAAATCTCCAAGTATTTCCAATAAACCCAGAGTTGGCAACCCTATGCATGACTGTGATTTTGGGGGCGGGGGCAATTGCATCTCTTTGGGGAGAGGGTTACTTTCTACAGGATGTCACGCTGCTAACTGGAGCCTTTTTCGGTGTCACGATGTGTCTAGAGAGAAAGGAAATGGACAGCTCATCGGGGCGTCCTGATTTCCCCAGCTAGGCCCTCTTTTCTCTCTCTCTCTCTGAACCGATTCCCAAGTCCTCGCAACGACGACGTTCCTTCTTGGGTGATGGAACGTGTCTCCCCCCAGGAAGAGAACAGAATGCGCTTTGTTAGCAGGCTGACAGAACTGATCACCGCTTTAATTAAAATCTTTTCAGTAAGTGACCTTAAGCTCTCTCTCCGCTGCGGCTAATGCATTTCGAATTAATCCTCGCTCGCCGAGGAAATCCTGACTCCCAAATACCAAGGGGCTAACCTGGTCCTGATTTACGCCGACCGAAAAGTGTCTTCCTGTCGTCGAGCGTTACATTCCGCCAAGTTTTCCCCCTGACATCCCATCGCCTGCCATCAAAACGTCTTCCTGGGACTCCGACTCGATTCTGCTCTCACACATCCGTACGAGGATTTCTTTCCCCCCTCGGTGAAGCTGGCTGAGAAATGGTGCTGAGCCGGGCAACTATCCCCGTAATTGTTGCTTGTCTTTTCTTGGCCCGCAGTGAAGTCCTTCTTCAGCACACAATAAATATTTTTTTGCACTGACACCAGAAGCCACGAGGAAGAAGGCGTCTGATACAGAATAAAAAATGTGGAAGGGAGGGGGGGGGCAGGAACACTGCAAGGCTACCAGGCTAGCCTGATCCCATAAGCTAAGCAGGGTCAGCCCTGGTCAGTACTTGGATGGGAGAACCAGCGAGGAAGCCCAGGGCTGCTACGCAGGGGCAGGCAGTGGCGAGCCACCTCTCTTTGTTTCTTGCCTTGGAAACCTCACGAGGGTCGCCTGCAACTTGATGGCACTTCACACACACACACACACACAACCTGGTTAGGGTTGCCAATCCCCAGTTGGGGCCAGGGGACCCCCTGGTTTGGAGGCCCTCCCCCTGCTTCAGGGTTATCAGAAACCAGGGCCACTGGGTGCTCCATTATATCCTATGGAGGCCAGTCCCCATAGGTTATAATGGAGAATCAATCTGTGGGTATCTGGGGCTCTGGGAAGGGGCTGTTTTTTGAGGTAGAGGCACCAAATATTCAGCATAGCATCACCTGATCCCTCTCCCCCCCCCCCCCCCGCCAAGTTTCACAAATATTGGACCAGGGGGTCCAATTCTATGAGCCCCAAAAGAAGGTGCTCCTATCCTCCATTATTTCCAATGGAGCGAAGGCATTTAAAAGGAACATGGTCCCTTGAAATGTGATGGCCAGAACGCCCTTTGAAGTTCACTCATGCTTCTTTTCTCCCCTCTTCTGGAGGGTCCTGTAAAGTCCCCCGTCAGCTTGTCAGCCTCACCAGGCAACCCTAAATCTGCTTTCTAAAGATGCCAATCTCCAGGCGGTTCTTGGAGAGTCACCAGAATTACACCTCGTCTCCAGACTACAGAGATGAGTTCCCCTGGAGAAAATGGAAGCTTTGGGCTCTCTGGCATTGTGCCCCACTGAGGTCCCTGTCCTCCCCAGGCTCCACCCCCAAATCTCCAGCAGTTTCCCAGTCTGGATCTGACAACCCTACCCCCTAATCCCCCGCCGGTGGCCAGGGGGGACTTGAGAACCCTGCAAGTAGTCACATAGGGCCGCCAGCTTTTTAAAAAACCCACTCTGTTCCTGTGCTTTTAGCTGTAACATGCTTTGCAGAAATTAAGCAGAAGACACTTTTCCTGGCATGGAATAAAAGGGGGGGGGGAGATGCACCTGCCAATTAATTTCAGGCTTCTCTTGAAGGCGCAGGAGCAAGGCCAAGGATTTATCCAGCGACCCTCCAGCTGCATGGCATAAAAACCCTCCACGGCTGATTGCTCACATCCCATAAAGCCCTCTTTGAACACGATGCACCAGATGGTGAGAGCTGTTGCAAAGAGAGTTCCAAAAAGCACAGACCAGCCCCCCCCCCCCAGGGGTGCATGGCATATGTGTGCCAGATACCACCCCCCCATCCCACATTACCTTTTCAAAGTTTGCCCCCTTAGTCTCCGAATGACTCTTTCTGTTCCTCTGAGTTGAAAGAGCTGTTTGGGAATGCGGTACAAAACCTTTTAAAAAGGAAGACGCCAAGCGAAAATGTCAATGGGCTCTTAGCCTCAAGAGACCGTTAACGTCAAGAGGCGGCGGTGGATTGCCAGCATCCAGATTGGGCCCGGGGTTCTCCCAAAATTGTAGCTGACTCCCAGAGCACAGAGATCAGTTCCCCTGGAGAAAAGGGATGCTTCGGGAGGGTGCAGCCTATGGCATCACACTTCATTGATCTCCCTCCCGTTTCCAGGGGTCATTTCCTGCAGGAGCGCACAGGAGCGGAGCTCCGGCAGTAAAGAGCCCAGGGGGTGGGCACATGCAACAAGCCCCGCCCCCTGCTCCCAGCAGCCCTCAGTCAGAGCCCCTCTCCAGCCCCCTGGCCCAAAACAGTCCAGTGGCACCTTTAAGTTTTATTCAGGCACAAGCTCTCCCTCCTCTGCGAGGACAGATCTGCACGCCCCCCCCCATAGCTAGCAATCCAAAACAGTCCAGTGGAGCCTAAGTGGTGGGTGTTGCCTTCTGACACACTTCCGGTGATGTCAGGGGGTGTGGCATATGTAGATAAGTTATGCTAATGAGCTCCTGCACCTCTTTTTCTACGAAATGACCCCTGCCCGTTTCCAAACAGTGCCTTCCCCCAGGCTCCACCCCAAATCTCCAGGAGTTGGCAACCCAGGGGGGTGGTTCTTTCCTCCAGGCGTTGATTGGATTTTGCATGGAGGAAATAATCATCCTCCCTGTGATGGGCAGGGTGGCCAACTCCTCAGGGACGGGGGACTCCTGCTGATTTGGTGGGCAGAGCCTGAGGAAGGCGGAGGCTGGGGAGGGGAGGGAGCTCAGGGGGGTTAAATGCCGTGGGGGAACTGATCTCTGTGCTCTGGAGATCAGCCGTAATCCCAGGAGATCTCCAGCCACCCCCTGGAAGATGGCAACCCAAACCTGACATCAACATTGTATGAAACCAGATCATATCACTAGCCCCATTGCATGGATGAGAGCCAGCCTGGTGTAGTGATTAGGTGTGCGGACTCTAATCTGGGAGGGACCGGGTTTGATTCCCCACTCCTCCACTTGCAGCTGCTAGTGTGACCTTGGGCCAGTCACAAGTTCTCTCAGAGCTGTTCTCTCACGAGCAGTCCTTGAGAGAGCTCTCTCAGCCCCACCTACTTCACAGGGTGTCTGCTGTGGGGAGGGGAAGGGGAAGGAGATTGCTGCTCTGAGACTCCTTCTGGTAGTGAAGTTGTTGTTGTTGTTCAGTCGCACAGTCGAGTCCGACTCTTCGTGGCCCCATGGACCAGATCCCGCCAGGCCCTCCTGTCTTCCGCCGTCCTCTGTGAAGGGTGGGGTATAAATCCAATCTCTTCCTCCTCTTCTTCTCCCCGAGTTCTAGGATGATGGCATTTGGGCCACCTTGTCCTTACCCCGAGGACACCGCCAAGGTGATCTGTGTTGTTTTTCATAGCTCCGATTGATGCCCATAAATCAGCCTGTGCAGAACTGGGGGGAGGGGGGAGGGAGCTACATCCGATCGAGGCAGGAAACATATTGGAAGACAAATTCAATTTTTGCCTGAACCTCTCTAGTGAGCCATTATCCCAGAGACAGGTGTGTAATGCTTTTAAATGCTACGGAGTAGCTGTCACATTTTGGCAGAGCTCATGATGTATGTCAAAACGAGTTCCAAAGTTGTGGGGAAATGAAGAGGGCTTCTAGCTGCTATCACAAACACAAAGCACCTTGCCTCTGTAGGTACTTTCCCTCCCAGCAGTAAGGTGTACACACCGGTTGCATACAGGGACGATTCAGAGTCCGGGGCTTTTTTTTAAATTCAAGCCTTCTGTTGAAACACTCAGTGTGAGGAAAGAACGATTTGTGTTTAGGGGAGACAGGATGCTGTTGTCAACCAAAATCCCGCTGACAGCCACTATGCTTTTTTTTGTTTCCGTCTTTATAAGACAGAAATCCAGTGGCACTTTAAAGACTAACAAAATTTATTCGGCGCTCAAGTCATCAGATGCACTGGAGTGTACCAGTGTAGGTCAGCATGACCCCCGTCCATTACAGATGTTAATGAGTTGGGGAGGGGCCATGGGTCAGGGGTAGAGCATCTGCTCGGCATGCCGAAGGTCCTAGGTTCAATCCCCGGCATCTCTGGTTAAAAAGTAGTGGGTGATGTGAAAGACCTCTGCTTGAAACCCAGGAGAGGCGCTGCCAGTTGGAGTAGACAATACTGATCCTGGTGGACTAAGAGTCGGATTCAGTGTAAGGCAGTTTCATTTGTGTTCATGTATGAGTTCTGCTTATCGTGTTTTACATGGCACCTTCCTTTTTTTTTACTGCTTTTGTGAGTTGTGT
>NW_015171530.1:699504-726552 GCF_001447785.1 Gekko japonicus | reverse complement strand
CCAGACAGCCACAAAATCCTGCGTCCCTTACCCAAACTGCTTTTCGACGACACACCATGGATGCCACGGGAGAAGGGGGTTCTGCTTTCCCATTCCATGATCTCACGGGAAGTGGCCATTCGCTGTGGAATTCCCACCACGAGGCACCACATGTTGTCACGCCGGCAAATCCACAGCCTTTCCCAGTGGGCCACTGATTTTGGTGCCAAGGAGGACCTCACTACTCGGTTAGCCAACATCATCCGTGAGTACTCTGCTTCGCGGGATGTGCTGAAGGAGCTTCTGCAGAATGCGGACGATGCTGGCTCACATGTCGTACACTTCCTCTGGGACCAGCGCCACCACCCAGTGCATCGTGTCTTTGGTGACGAATGGGAAAATCTCCAGGGCCCCGCCCTCTGCATCTACAATGACCGGCCCTTTGAAATGTGTGACATAGAAGGGATTCAGCGTTTAGGCTCTGGTGGTAAAGGTGGGCGGCGGGATACTACTGGCAAGTACGGTCTGGGGTTCAACACAGTTTACCACTTGACTGACTGCCCTGCCTTTGTGACAGGAGACAGTGCCCTGTGCGT
The DNA here is from genome assembly GCF_001447785.1 of Gekko japonicus. Taxonomy (NCBI): domain Eukaryota; kingdom Metazoa; phylum Chordata; class Lepidosauria; order Squamata; family Gekkonidae; genus Gekko; species Gekko japonicus. The sequence goes on along the minus strand of NW_015171530.1, from coordinate 725,977 downwards.
CTTTGACCCCACCTTACGGTACCTGCCTAATTCTGATGACATCTCTCCTGGAGGAATGTTCAACCTGACTAAAGATTTCAAAGACACCTTCCAAGATGTTTATGACAGCTTCTTGCCCAAAGTGTTTGATCTGCAGCATGGCACGGTTTTTCGATTGCCCTTGCGTACCCCTGCCGGGGCAGCAGTCTCCCCTATCTGCCAGCGTTCTGTGTCAGAGGAGGACATGCTAAGTATGTTGGAGGCTCTCAGAGAAGAGGCGGATTGCTTCATGATGTTCCTCAACCACGTTCACCGTGTGGTTTTCTCTGTGATCAAGGAGGAGCAAAAGATGCCAGTGGAAATTCTCTGTGTGGAGACTGTGGGTGGTGAGGCTGAAAGACTAGAATACCAGAAACAGTTCCACGAAGCAGCTGCAGCAGGTGGGAGGGATGTGGGTGAGCCAGTAAGAGTCTTTTACAGAATGAAGGTGAAGTGTAGTTTCTCCAAGACTTCCAGGGAATGGCTAGTTGGGAGACAGATAGGAGTAGACAGCGTGGACACCGTAAAAGGCGTACAGCTGCCGCATGGCGGTGTGGCTGCTTGTCTTGATGGGCAAGCACTAGGCAGGGCCTTCTGCACCCTGCCGTTGCCGGCGAAAACCGGCCTCCCTGTCCACATCAATGGGAACTTTGAAGTGGACTCTGCTCGGCGGGACTTGCGGAAGGATGACAACAAGGACAGCCCTGAGACGGCGTGGAATAGCTTTCTGCTGCAGAGCCTTATAGCCCCTTTGTATCTCCACCTACTTGAGGAGCTGCGGAAGGCACTGGGGAATTCACCGCTGCAGTCCTCCTCCCTGAATGCATGCCAAAAAATGTTAGATTCAAATTATTTGCGGCATTTCCCACTTGTGACAGGCGACGTCCCCCCGTTCTGGCATCAGCTAGTGATCCGTCTGTATGTGCTGGCATTTGAGAGACATATCCCACTGTTGCCGGTCTACCGAAAGGAGAGTAAGTCTACATGGGAGGTGGTGGTGAGTGTGTACTGGAGTGCACCACAACAGGGACACCCAACCAAAGATCCCTATTTCCTCAATTCTGAGATAAATGGTCCTCTTGAAGATGCTCTCCAGAATCTGGGCATGCTCTTAGTCCCTGCCTTCCTGCGTCTACAGGAAATCCATGAACAATTTGTCAAGGCAGAAGTTGGTGTCCGAACCTTGGATTCTCCATCCCTCTGCTGCTTCCTCGGGAGTTTGCCTGGCTTGTGTCTGCCATGCCCACTAAAACAAACGCCTTTGAAGAATAGTTTGGGCTGCTCCGCTCTTCTCAACTTTTGCCTTAACGGGCTGTGCTCTGAGAACATCAGATGCCTGGAAGGTCTCCCCTTACTGATCACTCGGGACAATATGCTCCGGCATTTCAGTCAGAGGGACCCTGTCTACCAGAGCAGCGCTTATAATCTTTTTCCAAGCCATCAAGATAGGTTCTCTGTCTGCTGCGTTGACAGTCCAGAGGCTAGGCAACTCTTACTAGAGAGCGGGTTTATCAAAGAGTTCACCCTGAGCGAATCTGCTGTTTACATCCAAGAGAGACTGAGATTGAAGGACTGGGTCACAGGTCCTGAACGTCGGGCCTGGCTAGGTAAGGTATGGAAGTTCTTTGAAATGCAGATCTGTGCATCTTCCGAGAAGGACACAATAAACCAGATGTTCCAAGAGCTAGTTTCCCTCTTCAAAGGCTGGTCTGTTCTCCCTGTGTGTGGCTCAGGTCAGGAGCTGGTTCCCCTTGACTCCCTGAACACAATTGTGGCTAGCCACGCTGGGGATGTTACTGAAATGCTCTGCAAGCTGGGCTTTGCAAAGCTGGACTTAGCTCTTCTGCCTCTAGAACTCACCGCAAGCTGCATTGAGCCACAGCTGGTTCAGACAGACAACCCTGCTGCAGTGCTGGCACAGTTGGATGCCCGGCCCAGCCTGCACTGGCATGAGCTTAAACAATGGGAATTTGAAAGTCTCTTGAGGTTCCTGAGCAAAGATCTGCAGAAGTTAGCAAGTGACTGTGGGTTACTCAGCAAGCTGAAGGCCTTGCCAATATTTGAGACTCATCAAGGACAGCATGTGTCACTCGCTTTGTACCAGAATGTGTACTTGCTGTGGTCCAAAATCTCAGAGAGGTCCGGTAATTTCAGCGAGCTTTATGAGGCAGTTACCGGGACAGTTCTGCTAAAAGACAATGTACTGAACAGAAATTTGAGCAACTGCTTGGGTATTGACGTAATGAACGATTTGCAGCAGTTTGTGAAACTCCTCTTGCCTCACCTGCTGCATCTCCCAGAGGCCCGTCTGCTAGAGGCAGTGAAGTTACTCCTCCTCATCAAGACATTCTATCCAGAGTACAAGGATCAGAAGGAGACTGTGATATCAAAGTTCCGACCTGTTGCCTTCATCCGGGACAAGCAAGGTGTGCTGCGTCCTGCATCCTACTTCTATGACAGCAGTGTTGTTCTTTTTCAAAAGCTGGGATTGGACTCTCGATTTGTGCCAGACAAATTCTACAAGACTGTGTGGTCAGGTGACGAATCAGAAGTGATTAGATTCTTAAAGGATGTGGGCCTGCGGCATGAAGTCACTGAGGATGATTTCCTGAAGTTTGCAGTCCAGATTCAGAATGAAGCGTTGAAGGATGGTGCTATGTCTGGTGAGCTTCCTAACAAACGAGAAGCACTCCTGTTGCACTTGCTTAAGCAGAAAAGTGAGTCTTTAACAGATGCCTTCTTGGATCAGTTGTCCCAGCTCCGTTTCTTGGCACCTCATCCCATCCGTGCTGATCTGCACAACCTCCACTCACCATTCGTCTCGAGCAACACTCCAGTGGCACCCCAAGGTGCTTTATGTACTTGGGAGAAAACTGAACTAGCTTGGACATCAGTAGTGATTCTGCATCCCATTAGATCAATGGATGACAACACAAAAGCCATTCTGGAACGCCTAAGGGTACAATGTACCTTATCAGCCCAACTGGTCTTGAAAAATTTGAGTAATGTATGTCGGGCAGAATGCAGTACCCAGGAAACCAGGAAAACTCGGGCAGCCGTCCTCCAACTGATGTATGGGTACTTGTTGAAAGAGAAGCGCATAGACACAGAATATGTCAATGGGCTCCCTGTGGTGCTGGTAGAAGGTAATGAAGTAGCTGAAGCCCAGCATGTGGTGGTGTCCTTGAACAACTGGAGTGAATTCCGACCATACCTCTACAGATTACTCCCAGACCTAGCTCCCTACAAGGAACTTCTGGAGAAATTTGGGATGAAAGTTGAACCCACCATCCATCATTACGCCAGTGTCTTGGCCAGGATCTACAAGGAGACCACACAGAAAGCTACACTGCTACCCAACCACATTAAAACAGTACAACGGGCCACCCGGTGCTTCTTCCAGCTTCTAGATGAATCACAGGAAACAGTGGACTTCTCAGACCTGAAGGAACTGCATCTGCCTTGCACTGATGGGAAGCTTTACCCATCTAATACCCTAGTCTTCAATGACTGTGCCACTGACCAATCCCTCCAGGCCTTGCAGGGTACTTTTCATTTCCTACTGGATCATTTCGGTGTCAACCGGTTATTTGAGACCTATAATCTCAGAAAACTACTGTTCCTGCTGCCAGTAGCCCTGCAACCCAAGAGACTGTCAGATATTACCAGAGAGCAACTGGATGAGTCATCTCTAGAACTCTGCTCCTATGGAGCTCACTGTGAGTTCCAGTCCCGTCTTGAAGAACTTCTGGTCGCTCCCGAATTCCAGGATGCTCTTGTTGCACTTCTAAGGTGGCAGAACGCAGACATGGAGGCAGAGGCTGACAGGGTACACAGTGGACTCTTCTCACTGGAGCAGTTAGAGGTTATCTGCTGTGAGATGCTCTACACCGTGATGTTTCACCAGTCACAGTGCTTGGAGGGAAGCCGAGAGGCCAAGGCCGTGTTTGTTGAAACAACACCAGATGGGAAGCAGCACATTTACCTTTTGCACCAGGACAGTTTGGGTTGGCGACAGGCCGTGAAGATCTGTGACACCTTGTCTGAAGAAGTGAACAAGCTTCTTGGAAAGAGACTTCGCACAAAGGCCATGCGTGTCCTTAGAGAGATTCTGGCTTGCCAAGGACCAGGAGAAATTGCTGCAGTGCTGAATGAACACCAAAGTGCCCCTCCAGAAGGTCACTCTCAGAGATGCTTTCACCCTTCCTGATCCCGGGGAGGAGATTCCCGAGGAATGGCATGATAGCCTGGATATGAACATCCTACATTCCTTTATGCCAGGAGATTACGTGGGTTTCTTGGACCCTTCAGTACAAGGTGAACATTATGTCTACGCTGTGGTCTTGGAGGACCTGGGGCTGCAGCAGAGCGGAGCTGGACATGTGCACATGTACCGCATTGATGTGGGAGGTGGGCAGCAGTTAGAGGTCAGCACTCACGATCTTTACCACTTCCGGCAGTGCGCACCAGCATCCGACTCAAGCAAGGCTCTGGTGTTGATGCAAAGTCCCCCTGGCAAGGCTGCTGCTGCAGGTCTAAGTGGTGGCGACTGGTACCAGCAGCCGCTGAGCGAAGTGAAGGAAAAAGTGGATGCCTGCCTAGCTGAGGTCTGGAGTCTGTTGGAGGAAGAGAGGAAGAAAGCCATACGAAGACTCTACCTGTGCTACCACCCAGATAAAAACTTAGGTCAGGAGGTCCTGGCCAATGAAATCTTCAAATACCTTAAAGAGAAAATTGAGGAGATGGAGAACAAGGGCTTAAAGGGTGGTAGTAGTTGGGGACCTAAAAGCAGTGGTAGTAGTTCGGGACCTAAAAGCAGTTCCAGAAACAGCTGGAACTTCTCAAATTATTGGAGTGAATGGGACCAGCAAGCTCATCGACACCAGCAGAGGCGTCAGGAATTCACCAGGCAAAGACAGAGCGGAAGAGGTGGAAGCAACTTCACGTACAACTTCTGGTCCTTCTACAGATCTGGAACAAAAGGTATGGAGGAGGCAAGGCGCTGGCTACGGCAAGCAGAGTATGACTTGCGGGCAGCAGCCAATGAGGTTGCGAATGACAGCACAGAATGGCTACTTTACAAGACTTACCGGGCAGTGGAGAAGGCCCTCACAGCGGTTGAATACAAGCAAGGCGGGCATTTTGACAGCAATCTGTCTGTTCCAATGCTGGCTGCTAAGGTAGCAACACATGGACAAGAGCTGACTGCAATTCGTGACCAAGTGTCCAAACTTCGGCAGCATGGCATGGACGACAAGAAAACCCAGTATCCTAAATACCACTCTCCGCCCACCATTCCCAATGAGGCCTTCCGCACATGCAAAGAAAAGGACGTGCTGCTGCTTGGTCAGGAGATTCTAGATACTGTACAGAGGTGGCTTGGCCAGGGGTTGAAAATGTGAGGGTTTTTAAGTACTTATTATGTAGACTGGTTTCTGTAATACTCAACTACCTGTAATAGAAACCTTGGGATCAAATTTCTTAAAGCACAAAGGTGGGGGGGGGAAGGAAGTATGGTTAGTGTTTCATCACATAATTGAGTGATTTTTGGGCACAGAAAGAGAGAATTTGTGTGCGGTGTGTAGCAGGGACTCTTTTGTTGTACGCATGGTGCGCACCACCAAAGAAGCGCTGCGCAGGTTCGAGGACAAGGATTGGGACTACAAGTTGGCTGTGTTCCTGTTTGGTCAGCGTACGACCCCCCACACTGAGACTGGCCGCAGCCCGGCTGAGCTCCTGTTAGGCCGCCGCCTGACCTCCCGGCTGGATCGGCTACATCCGGATCGGGCCCCTGAGGAGGAACCGACAACGGAGTCACACACCGTGGCGAGGGGGTTCTTTCCGGAAGACCCCGTCTACGCCAGGAACTACGCGCAAGGGCCACCCTGGATCCCAGCTTGAGTCGTACGGGTGCGAGGACCTCGATCCTACGAGGTCTCCTGCGAGGACGGCCAACTACTTCACCGCCACATCGACCAACTGAGGCGACGGGTCCTCCCAAGCGATCCCGAGGATCTGGAGTTCGCGGAGCCGGACGACGCGACGGCCCACACACCAGAGCCGCCGGCCCCAGCCTCCGTTCCCGTCCAGGCCATCCCGGAACCTCCTGCACTGCAGTCACCGGAATCACCACAACCACCCTCCCTGCCACGGGCCCCCGTAGCAACCCCGACCACCACACCGGAACGCCGTCGTTCCACAAGGACCAGGAAGGCCCCAGCGTACCTCCAGGACTTTGTGTGTGGGTAGTCTGGACTATGGGGGGAGGGGTGTAATGTATCCACCATTACCACGTGCGCGACCGTTGGGCCATGCGGTCAAGCACAAGCCTGTAGCTTCGTTCCTTGAGAACAATAGCCAAGCGGATCCTAGCCCGCACCAATCAGAGGGCCGGATCCGCAGCCGAGAGCCTATGAGACTCTCGGCTACTGTAAATAACCTATAGGGTGAATAGGGGCGTGTTTTGGTGGCGGGGTTTCTGTGTATATATACCGGCCTGCGAGCCGGCTGTCTTGTCTTGTTCCTGATTGAATAAAGTACTCTTGCTGAATCACTCCACGTTTCTGAGTACTTTTCATTTATGTTTTTTGATTTTCAATAAATGTTATTTGCTAAGGAAAAAACTGCTTTTTTTCTAATTGAATTAACCTGGGGAAGCAAAAGGTTCTGCAGACAGCGACACTTCCCTTTCTAACCCTAATTTGTGGGCCCTCCATAAGTTTTGACCAACTATCTTCAAGCCCAAACACTTCTCGTCCATGTTCTTCCCATCTGGTTTTGCTATCTGGATTCTACTAATGCCCCTTGGTTTTACTTATTCCAGGCTCCTGTGGCTTCTCTCCCTGCTTACATAAAAAGTGTCTGAGACAGCTAACATTTAGGGGGAAAGAATCCAAACATAAATCTGTTTCTTTCCAAAAATTTCACTCCTGATTGGCAGCCTCACTCTACCCTGCCTTGATTCATGAGATGACTTGAAGCCGTATCAAACAATAGTAAGGATGATTCCATTCTGCATACTGTTTGCTGTAGTTTTCAGAGCTTTTAATTCATTTGCATACCCCCATATTGCCAGTGGATGCGTGCACCATAATCTTGTGCATGTCCAAATTGCCCTTTTACAGGAAGGGTTGGATAGCCAGCTTTCCCAGTGGATCTTGTCCCGTTCCCCACCTTAATGCAGTCCCATTCCATGTGATTTTTATACATGCTGGTCCCATGATCCCCAGCAGAGTCTTCGGGGTTATCAAAGGGGACCTCACCTTCCCAACCATAGCCAAAAAAAGCAAGACATTTTGGCAGGGTCCTGCACAGGTCAGAAACTGCACCTGCTGAGGTTCTGTAAACTACAGGGAACGTTTGGGCGTTGAACGAACGCTGCCCATTGGCCCTAATTTGTGCTGTTTTGCCTAATTCCCTGGGTTTTTTTGGATTTATAGTGCAACATCGCCAGGGGATTTTTAAGTGGGAAAAAAAAGTTCCCTCTAAGCTGTGGAGTCTGGTGAGCCAAAATTCTACTTTGTGAGCTACTGGCATTAAAGTTGTGAGCGAGCGATTTGGCTACTGCATCAATTAGTTTGCTCTGGAGCCTTCCTTCCTGTGCGAAGACAAAAATGTGTGAGCCGGAGGCTAAAAAACCGAGCTAGCTCACTCTCAGCTTAGAGGGAACACTGGTGGCGATAACAGTTGCTGCTATCCTTAAATCCCCTTAAAAGTTTACTCCACTAGTAGCTCCAGATTCGGCTTCCTGTCAACCCCGTGCAATCTCTCTCACATTCATTATCTGTTTAAGGAATCAAAATATCCATATTGCCATCATGACCCTAATTTGTCTGACTTGGGGCTCATTTCTCATAGAAGTGGCAAAGTAGTCCAGAATTTGATTGTGGTGGAAGGTGTTGTCTTGTCACAGCCGTCTTGAAGCAACCGGGTGGGGTATTCAAGGCAAGAGATGTTCAGAGGTGGTCTGCCCATTGCTTTCCTCTGCATAGCAACTCTGCACTTCCTTGGGGCTCTCCCATCCAAGTTCTAACCAGCCCCGACCCTGTTGAGCTTCTGAGATCTGATGAGACTGGGCTACCCAGGTCAGGTGGTCTTGAATGTGCCACTTCATAACGGATTATTCCTATGATAGGCTGGGTTGCCTTTTTCCTGACCGCGGTCTTAGCAGGGGGGAATTTTGCATATGGACTCCTTGGAATCCTGACCTACAATCTGAAGTAAGTAAAAACCCAGGCATTAGTTTACTACCAGGGACAAACGATACGGGTGTTAATAAATAGGTTATTAACCTAAGTTTGATGCTGTGTTGGGAAGTGTTTTTTCCTCTAAGTATCTAAATTAACTGTGCAGCCCATTGTCCCAACACCTTGGTAATGCATGGCTGTGATGTTGCTAATCTGGTGTTGAAAGGCTGTTTCAGAAGAGCATCTGAAACAATTGGAAGCAGTGGAAACCGTGCATAAAAAGGCAGTAACTGGAAATTACTCCCTCCTTATTGCATTTATTTGAATCCCACCCTTTCTCTAAGGAACTCAGGGCACTGGGCGCTCCTGTCTTCTGTTGTATTTTCACACAACACACCTGCCCCCAATTTGCAGCAAAATGAGCATCACCTGTTGAATGTCTGCCTGTTGTGACCGCCAAAAAAAAAAAAGCAATGACTCCCAGTGCTGAGAACTCAATTAAAAGCACCCCAAAATTATGGGCTGAGGATAAATATTGCAGTTCTGTCTTTTCTACCTTTTGTAATGAAAGAATCGAATGTTCCCCATACCTAATTCTTTCCACAGCTAGGGATGCCAGCTCCGGGTTAGGAAATCCCTGGAAATTTTGGGGGTGGAGGCTGGGGAGGGGAGCCACCTCAGGAGGATAGAATGTCATAGACTCCATTCTACAATCAGTCGTTTTCTCAAGGAGAACTGATCTTGGATGTCTGGAGATCAACTGTAATAGTGGAAGATCTCCAGGTGGTACCTGGAAGTTGGCAACCCTCGGAGCATAGTGCTTCCCCCCCCCAAAAAAAAAGTAAACATGTCACTGTTCTGATCACACACTACCACTGGCACTTATCCCTGCATTTAAAAAAAACTGAATTATGTGTAGCGAAATGAAAATTTGGCGCCACCTTGAATCCGAGAATCAGACCTTCAACCTTCTGTACCCGTTTCAAATAGGGCGGCTGGGGCCGTGTAGCTGTCCCAGCAGCAGTAAAGATGGCGCCTTCCTTCAGTCCTTCGCTTGTTGCCCAGAACACACATGGCGGCTCTCTTCCCCGCCTCCCTTCACCAATAGTAAAGATGGCACCTCAATCTCCCCCTCCCCACCCCTTTTATGCAAGAAATGTTTTTCGGCTTAAAAGTATGAAGAATCGTAAAGATTTACCGCCGCTATGAATTTTCGTGGGCCGAAAGCCCAGCCTTTCATCGGAGTCTGAGGAAACATCACCCTCCCTTCTCCTTGCCCACACTAAAAATGGCGTCTCGGCGAGGCTCGACGGTGCCTCCCCGTCCCCTACCACCTGCCCACAGCAAGGATGGCCACGATGCGACCGTTCGTACTCCTCCCCATCTCTTTGCCCACAGAAAAGATGGGTGCGGAGAGGGGGGTGGGGTGTCCTGTTAACTTCCACAGGGGCTGGATCTGAGGGTGGCGGGGACGGGCAGCCGCAAGAGGTCAAAGCCCCCCCCCCCCCCTGGCCCCGCTTCTCTGGGGGGTGGGGGAGGCTCTGCCCCCCCCCATTCCTCTGAAGAGAAGCGACTCCCTCCGCTACGATGTCGGCACCTATAAGAAGTTGTGAGTACCGGGAGGTGGGGGGCGAAGAAGGATTTGGGGAGCGATTCTTCCTCTCAGTCTCAGGAAAGCAAGGGACGAGCAGGGAGATCTCCCCTCTCTCATCATGCCCATGCCTGCGACAGGTACACGAGAGGCGCTAAGTGGGTCAGGCAGGTAGAAAGGACAGAGGGGCCAAGAAAGGGAGGAGAGCCGGGACTCCTGGGTTCTTTAGGAACGGAGCAGCATTAGAAGAATTGGGCGGGCGGGGGGGGGTGCGCTGCTCAGAATCACTGAATGCAGATTAGACGCACACACCCCTTTACACACTACTTGAATGTATTTATTTATCCAGGGGGCAAGACGGGGGCAACTGAATGGTTTCCTCCATATCCTATTAATGTATGATTGTGGTTAATGTGAGGGGGATATATTTATAGGTTAGTGATCATTATCTCAAAGCCCATGTAGCAGAAGTTATTCCAGAATAATGAACGGGAAGGTCCAAGCAGGGGTGGCCTGAACAGGGCAAATAATGTTAATGGGATCCTGTCATGAGGGATGCTGCTGGGTCTTTTGGATTCTTCTGGGGGAGAGGAGACTCTGAGGTACCAATAGGTTTGCAGATGTCCTGGCCTCCTCCTGTCCCCAGGTGTTTTTATTGCTACCTCAGATTGCCTCACAGTAAATGATGAAAAATGATAGTGCCCGAACAGCAGAAGTTAACATGTTACCTCTTCGGCTGTTAGTGCATCCTTGTCTTGTTTTGCTCTGTCTTGTTCTGTTTTGTAATTTACATGGCACAATACTGGCACTCTGATTTTTTACCCCTGAGCGAATATTTGTGGTGTTGCATCTGCTAGTGGAACGTGACTTCGAACCAGGATTCTTGGGTTTGTTGAGAGACAGTTAAAGTAGGATAACCGGTGTGTGTGTGTGTGTGTGTGTGTGTGTGTGTGTGTGTGTGTGTGTGTGTGAGAGAGAGAGAGAGAGAGAGAGAGAGAGAGAGAGAGAGAGTGAGTCAGGACTTCTCTGTTCCGTGGAATAGACAGAATTTTGTTCCTGGTTTCACTCTTATAAACACAAAGCTCGGTCTCCTGTCTACAATCCCACACCTTTTCAAAGGCATCAGGAACCCCAGCCCTCAGAAGGTTTCTTAGCATATTGTTTTGTTCTTGCCATGGAAAGATATTTTATTAGTTTTCATCCCTACCCTATCCCTGTATTTACATGGTGTACAAAAAAAAAAAAAATTATTGTCCCAATTAATTTCATACCAAGCTAGTGAAACAGATTGTACTGGGATCTCAAAGGGTGATTTGCCTGAAGTTCAACTCCCATGGTGGCTGGACAAAGATTTGAACTTGGGATCACACACATTCAAACCGACTCCTGTATTCACTGACACATAAACTGAGAAAATGAGAGAATCCCCCCCAAAGCTTTTGACTCAGCTTCCAGTTCTGAAAGAAAAGCTGAAAGTGTAACTGCTTCATCTCCAGCCTGTGATGAAACTCAACCTAAGAATATGGAACAGAAACAAACTGTTTTCCACCATCTCCTTCCCCCACTTTTGGATCCCTTGTGTCAATTATAGATTAGGGTAGGAACTTGGGTTCTTGTTCTCTATAAAGAGCAGAGTCCCCTGGGACACCTCTGTAAACCATCTCTTGACCAGACTATCCTGATGTGTATTGTCCACCCCCATCCCTACTCCACGTGAACAGCCATTTTCACATACATGCAGACTCTTAAAATTCTTGCCTTGGTCTCTTGTGTGAGTCAGTTGGAATGGTTCACTTTGAACCACTGCACCTTTTGGCATATGCTTTACCTACACTGATATGGATTGTATGGGTTAATGCGGGGGGGGGGCAGTAAGGACTGGGACTCAGTGGCTTTTTCCTCCCGTTCATCTCTATGATTCTATGACTGTCCCCTTTCTGCTCTTCAGAGGCACTGTCGGGTAAATGGAGAACTGCGATGAAGAGTGGCCAGAGGGCCAGCGCCCCCTTGAGACACCAGGAGTCGGCACTGCCACCGGATCTGTGGAAGAGTGCGCGGTTCTGTACTCTGATACGGAGGACGATCCGTCGCTCCTGACAGACAACGGAGGTGGCGCCCGGGCCCCTTTCCACTGCTCCGAGTGTGACAAGAGTTTCCGCTACCGCTCCGACCTGCGCCGCCATTTTGCCCGGCATACAGAACTGAAGCCTTTCCAGTGCCCTCACTGCGTCAAGAGCTTCAAGCATTCCTTCAACCTGGTGAACCACATCCGGAGCCACACGGGGGAGCGCCCCTACCGTTGCACCATGTGCCCGAAAGGCTTCCGGGACTCCACCGGACTCCTCCACCATCAAGTGGTCCACACCGGAGAGAAGCCCTACTGTTGCCACGTCTGTGAGTTGCGCTTCTCCTCCCGGAGCAGCTTGGGCCGTCACCTCAAGCGGCAGCACCGGGCTTCCCCTGCCGCCACAGCCCCTCAGCCCCCCACCCCGCGCTGCCTAGCCTGTGGCAAAGAGCAGAGTCCCCTGGGACACCTCTGTAGTGCCGGGCGAGGTCGGGCTGCCCCTTTTGGCTGCGGGGCCTGCGGGCGGCACTTCCAGTTGGCCTCGGAACTGCGACGCCATTGGCTGGCTCATACGGACATCAAGCCCTTTAAATGCCCAGAGTGTGAGCGGGACTTTAACGCCGCGTCCTTGTTAGAGCGCCACAAACTCACGCACGCCAAGGACAGGCCCCCGCCTTGCCAAGTCTGTGCCGGGAAGGTCCAGCAGGCTGACAAGGGCCTGGGACTGGAAGGCCTGGGCGAGGAGCAGAAGGAGGGGGAGCCGGAAGAAGGGGCCCTGCAGCACAGCAGGGGTTGCCCAAACCGCCACTCCCCAGACACCCGCCCCCCAGAGACCTTGTACCAGTGTGAATGCGGGACCTTTTTTGCCAATGGCAACACCCTCGCAGCTCACTTGACTGCCCACGGGGGCGAGCCCTCCTTCACCTGCGGCATCTGCGGCCAGCCCTTTGTGAATCTGCAGTCCCTGGAGGAGCACCAGGTGAGCCATGCTGTGGCCACACCTCCAACCCCCGGCTCCGGCAGCGAGCTGGAACGCCACCTTTTGCCCCAGCTGGACCTTCGAACGTTCCCGGCCCGGCCCGGCAAAAAACTCTACAAATGCAGCGAGTGTGAGAAATACTTCCGCAGCCCCCGGGATCTCGACCGGCACGTCTTGGTGCACACCGGCGAGAAGCCCTACCAGTGCACCGAGTGCGGCAAGTTCTTCCGGCACGAATGCTACCTGAAACGGCACCGGCTGCTGCACAGCGGCGAGCGGCCTTTCAAGTGCACCGTCTGCCACAAAGGCTTCATCACTCTGAGCAACCTCTCCCGGCATCTCAAGCTGCACCGTGGGATTGACTAGTGGGGGGCCGGGAGCGCCTGAAACGATAGCCCTCTGTCCCCCCCTGCACTGCTTTCCTCTACCTCCACCCCCGTGGCAGCCAGAGGCGATCCCGTTCTGGAGACACAACTCTTGCCTCGTGGCGCTCAAAAACCACGCCCGCCTACCCGTTCTTCATGGTCCGTTAGTGTAGGGTAGAGGACTTTGCGATGTAAAGATGACAGCAATACAAGAAAGTATTATTTACTAGTGTTCCGTTTTGCAGCGGGTAAGAATACCTTGCACATGCTCGAGAGCGGCTGAGTTTTGGGGGGCGCTTGCTTGGACAGGGAATTGAGCACTTTGGATTCGCTCCCGCAATATTCCAGGAGGAAGGAAAGGCATGCCAGGGACTTAACCCCTTCAGCCCAGGCTGTTGTCTCTAGGAGCATTACCCAAGTGAGCCTATCCATGCCGAGGTTCCTTTGTCCCAGACCAGTGTAAGTGCTCTAGGACAACTATTCTTAGAGCACGAGGATGACCTCCCTAGGAGGGTCTCCCAGTTGTCGTGGGAGACACAAGCTCCTCCCGGGGATGTGTTGAGCTTTGGACCAGAAGACCCAAGACTAACCTGTCCCCAGCACTTCCTTACCACCGTCATGCAGGAGGTCTAGCTTTTGTGTTCATAGGCAGCACTGTTGGTCAGAGTCAATGTATTCTTTTGCAGGAACCTTCCATCATGCTGTCGGACTGCGTGATTCTGTCCCCCCCCCCCGATCCTCTCTGCCTCTGGACAAGAGTCACTGCAGTTAGGATGGACTTCTGCCTTCCCCTTTCCAACTCTAGAGGCATAACAGCATCCCGAATCTCAGACTGCCGGGATTTTCACTCCCCCAAAGAATCCTGGCCATGAGAATGGATGGATGAGTCAGGTTCAAAAGATCCTCAAGATCCTCAGAATTACAGTTCCCGAGGCTTCCTGGGGAAAGGAAGGCTCACTAACTGAATGGAAAATCCATTTGCAAATCCATTTGTAGGAGAACTGTGCCCAGCGTTATTTATAGAGAGGTCTGAAAAGGTTTAATTTAGGGAACCCCTGCTTAACAGCTGCGATATGTCTGAGTGCAAACACTTTAACAAAAGCATCCCCTTAAAAAAATCGTCACATGTTCAGCTTAAAAACTGCAAGGTTTCACAGCAAAAATAGCTTCCTTCAGTATCCCCCTGGTTTCTTAGCTTTAGACCAAAGGCTGAAACTCTGTTTTTCTTTCCTTTTTTCCTTTCCTTAGCAGTCATAAGGACTAGCCACATAGTTTTCCAATGAAGCCGCTCACGTATCACAGTCTTTGCCCATTAGCAGGTGGAGCTCTATTGTCTCAAAGACAAAAACATGCTGCCTGTAGAGTGTGCAGTTGTCTTGTCTGCTGTAGGGTCTCTGGGGTTCGGCGGGGCCTCGTCTGCTTGCGCGACTGTATCTCTGACATGGTTAACTCAAGCAGTTTTGGTTAGAGTGGAAGGTAAATTGCTTCTGATCAGAGGTACAGCTTGCTTCTTGGCTTTACTTTCTGTTTCTCCCCGTAAGAAAATACATTTTCTCTTTGTTTCTTTTTTGCAACTCAGAAACTCTTTCATTTCTAACAGATTTTCTTTTTGTCTCTGAAATTTGGTTCAGTGCTTAAAAGGATGTGTTTGCCTTCATGTTAAGGTTCAGCTGTTGGGGGAAAGGTTAAGTTTTATAATGTAAGGGCAACTTCGAACATACCCTTTTTTGGTGAAGAGAGAATTGCAACCTTTGTAACACTCAATAAATCCCTCCTTCATCCTGGGATACATGGCTTGGGGGAAAGGTTGACTCTGGGGTAGATGCAGGCTTGTATGTCTGTGTTCAAAGGGGTCCCCCAGAATGTTGAACTTGTTCAGGGGGTTGGTTTTTTGGAAGCCATGTGAGCTTTACCTATAGTAAAATAAGCTGTCAAAAAAACAAGCTGGAAAAATATGGCATATTCTATATGCAGAGGGATTGTTGATTTCTCACTTCTGCACATCAAAAAGGGAAAACAGCTTCTTATTCCCCTTGGCTTCTCTGCTGTCCAGTTCACTTGTGTCCATCTTGGTGGCACCTGGGCCCTCCGTGCTCTGTCAACTAATTTAAATTTCAGTACAGAGACAAATCTGTCTACCCCGCCTCCCACCACAGAATAATTTACTGACAAATAGTTGTTTTGTTCTCTCTCTCTCTCTTTTGTTCCTTTCGTTAAGCCCTTGGTAGGACCTTGAAAATAATCTAATAAAAGCCAGCTCCTGACCAAATCCCAGTTCCTTATCTTCTATGGAATGCAAGCCTCACGGCTGGGCATTTCTCTACAGCACACGTGTGTGTGTGGGCCCTTGTGGGTTTCGAAGGACAAGGCCATCATCCTACAGCACGAGCCTTGTGGGGCCAGGTGCCGAGCCGTTGCCCACGAGGATGAGATCAGCTAAAGCAAAAACCCGGTTGTTAAGGTGAAAGCAAAACCTACGCATAGACTGACACACACACCTGAATTAAAAGAGGCTCTTGTACAAACTGAAAGAGTTGCGTTATGTTGAGTCATGTAATTGAGCCCTCTAGCTCTGTAGTATTGTATGCTCTGGCTGGCAGCGGCTCTCCATAGCTGAAGGCCTTTGCCAACATCTGCTGCCTGAGATTCCTTCTCCAGATGCCAGGGAGTGGCCCTGGGACACAGTGTGTGCTCTCTGGGCCCTTATCCCCTGCAAATAGCTTTTGACCTATGGTATGCAGGCTTTTAAAGGAACGTTTCCACTCCATCTCCTCCTGGGAATCTGTTTCCAAAGCTGGGGCTCAGGTGTGCACCATCCCGTCATTGAGTGGCTTATATTATATGAGCCCGCTTGCGGGGAGGGCGGGGTAAAAATACCTAAATAAATAAAAATAAATATAAATACTCCAATATATGCAATCAGTAGCTTTCAGGGTTTTACAAGAAAACTGGAATAATTTCAAAGTGGTTTTGCTTGCCGCTTTAAGTTTTATAGAAAAAGAAAAACCCATGCGGTTTCAACAGTGCACAAAATGAAGAGCCGTCTTCTATGCGGTGAGTAAATAATTCGGATTCAGAACAATACCACATATTCTTGCCTGACATTCTCTGTCGGCAGAGTCTGATTCCAGTGTTGAGCAAATGGTCATTGTTGCTCCAGGGACTTCTTGTTTAAACCTGTATTTTTCCTCGGGGAAAAATGGGTTCAAATGTTAATTGCCATCATATTCCACAAGTGAAACATCCAGCGTTCCAAAGCGAAAACGCGACTGCTTCCAAAACCCATGCAGCCATCAACACGTGTGCCACTGATCACCGTTTTATTAAACATTGGGTTTTCTTGCAATAAATACTGATGTGTAGTGAAACACTAAGGATCATGGAGCCACGGCCCCAGGGGAATAATAAGCTATCTGGATTTGTTCCTTCCACACAGCCCCTTTTGAGCAGTCTTTCCCCCCTGATGCTGCTATTCTCGTTTAGCAGTCTGTTTCAAGAATGTGGAATAGAGGCCTCTGGAGACGAGGGAGGAAGGAGACGAGGGAGGAAGAAGAGAGTCTTTAAGGGTGGGTGTATGCTATAAGCAAAGGGGAATCATTAGAGACATCTGAGGCAGCCTGTGCATTTTCGAAGTGGAAGCATCCCTGAGCTATGGTTGCCAACCTCCAGCCTGGAGATCTCCTGCTATTACAGCTTATCTCCAGATGACCAAGATCAGTTCCCCTGGGGAGAAAATGGATGCTTTGGAGGGTGGAGTCTGTGGCCTTGTTCCCCACTGAAGTCCCTGTCCTCCCGAGGCTCCACCCCCAAATCTCCAGGAGTTTCCAGAAACCCTGCCCCTCCTCATCCCCTGCCAGTGGCCAAGGAGGACCAGGGTGTCTGTATGCATGCAAGGGCAGTGCACCTGGCATATATGTGTGTGTGTGAAGAGGGCGTGGCTTCATACTACAAGGCTCCAATGGAGCTAGTACATATGGGGGGGGACACGTGCAGCAGGGCAGGATTTCCGTAATTTCAATGAACTGGTGGTGAGTTGAGCCATGAGCCGACTGTCAAAACCCCCGTGTCCTACGAGAAGGCTTTGGGATGAAAGTCAAGAGAGAGAACACACAAGACCGGGGAGTGAATCCTCACTGCGCAGGGTAATAAGCCACCCACCAGTCTTGGCCCCACAAGGTAGGTCACTTGCAAGCTGAGTTCCACTATCACTTGGTAGCTGTAGCCAAAATAAGCCAAGGTGCTGGGTTTAGACTGAAGCCCCCAAAGCCAAGTAGCACCACAGGGATATGATTAATACAGTTTATTACAAAGAAATGTGCAAAAAGTATACAAATATAAGAGCAGTGCAAAGCAGGGAAGAAAATAAAACTAAATAGCTATCCTAAAGTATATATTCAGGCTTTAGTTCTCTGACCCAATGTTACCTGGTCGGATTGAAGATACAGCGTTCCGATACAGGTCCAAAACGCAGGAAGCAGGTGTTCCGGCTGCATAAGCCCCAACCGACAGTCAAAAGGATGCCTAGAAATGCCAAATGGTCTTGCTTGATGCCAGACTGCCTGCAGCTGGCTTGATTCTGTTTGGCCAATCAGGTGTGTGTGGCTAAAGACACGTGACCTCTGTAGCTGCCACATGTTTACAGCCAAGCAACTTCCCCACGCTCAGGGTTCCTTGTGCTATTGAGATGGAATGTGAGTGCAAAACTCCCTCCCGGTCTCCGACCTTGAAGCTCCCAGCTCCATAATCTCACCTGCGTCTGTGCCGGGCTTCATCTCATCCCTTCTCTCTCCGGAAACTGCAAGTCACTGAGCCATTTCTCAGAGAGGAGCCCTCCATAACGTAGTAGTCTCAAAGCCTGAAAGGCCAAGAAATGGCTAAACAAGGACAGTTTCTTGACAGCTACTGGGTTCACATATGGCTGTGATCACACACTGAATAATCCCCTTTCAATGCACTTTCCAATTGGATTTTGCCAGTTCACACAGTCAAATCCAGTTGGAAAGTGCATTGAAAATGGATTATTTAGTGTGTGTGATCACAGCCATGGAGTTGCCAACTGCCAGTAGAGGGGGGGGGAGTTCTGTCCCATAATGGATCAATAACAGGATCAATGGCCTGTTATTTTGCAGATGCTGTTATTGACCTCCAAAACGCTTCAACTGCCCATGTCCACATATCAAGCCTCTGTTTAAGGAACAGGATGTTTTTTCTCCAGGTCCACTGGCAACCCCAGGGACAGAGGACCAGGCTGGTGTTCAGAAGATGAGCTTTCACAATATCCCGGTTAACTTCCTCGTGTGTTAGGCCCATTCAGCCACCCCTCTGGCTGAGGCAAGTAGGTGGTTTTTGTAGTGTGCATGCAGGCTGAGATGACTGCAGGGCGTGCAGCGTGGTGTTGTGGTTAAGCGCATCCAACTGGTATCTTGGAGACCCGGGTTTGAATCCCCACTCATGCCATGGAAGCTTGCTGGGTGACCTTGGGCCAATTGCTTTTGGCCCAACCTACGTCACAAGATTGTTGTGAAGATAAAATGGAGAGGAGAACGCTGTAAGCCACTTTGGGTCCCTGTTGGGGAGAAACGTGGGGTACAAAGGAGTTAAATAAAATATAGGCCAGCTGCCTCAATATGTCCTGCCTGCGCTGTGTTCATGCAGGTTGTCATGTGAGACTGGGTGTGCATGCAGTGTGTGCCATTGTGCGGAAGTACCAACCTCCTGTATGCAGTGTTCCCTCTAAGCTGAGTTAGTGTGAGCTAGCTCACAGTTTTTCAGCCTTCGGCTCACACATTTTTTGTCTTAGCTCGAGAAGGGATGGCTCCAGAGCAAGCTAATTTATGCACTAGCCATATTGCTTGCTCACACCTTTAATGCCCGTAGCTCACAAAGTAGAATTTTTGCTCACAAGACCCCACAGCTTAGCGGGAACATTGCCTGTATGCATGGATAGACTGTATCCCCCCCCTCCTTAATCTTAAAGGTTCGCAAGGCAAGGTGTGTGTGTGTGTGTGTGTGTGTGTGTGTGTGAGGAGTTGCTTTGTGAGTGTATCTGTCAACCTGGGGTGCATCCTGATTTTATTTACATACACTCCATCCACCCACCCACCCACCCACTGCCCTCAAAGCATTGCTCACATACCAAAGGCAAAAGACCAGGTAAAAAACAATCAAACACAATCTCTACAGTTCATATACAAAACCAGCACCAAGCCTGGCCGAATGCATGCCAGCTACCTCGTAAAGCTGAGGCTCTCAGCCTTTTGACCCTGTGGGCACCTCTGGGATTCTGCCACAGGATGGTGAGTGCAATGACAAAATGGCTGCTGCAGGAGGCGGAGTCCCGTAAACAGAGGCAGCCCAAGTGCAGGGGAGTGTGGTGGTAACTAAAAAGCACACACTGGGAAGAGGGATGAGGGAGAATAAAACAAAAGGTGGTGGCAGCTGCATCTGAAGCAAGGTTATTTTAATCTGCGCGGCCAATCAGATCTTCAGGGGCAAATCAGAAGCCCCGCTGGGCAAACGCCCCACCCACTTGCTAAAAACACTTGGCGGGCGCCAAGAAAGATCCTGGTGGGCCCCCAAGGCACTCATGGGCATCCTGTCGGAGACCCCTGGCTGTCCTAAAGGTCACCTTACCGCCCAGAGTTTTGTTTGTGGAATAGCGGCAGGGAGGAGAGCCAAACCAACAGCCAGCAGAAGGGCATTCCAGAGCGCCGGGCCGCCACTGAAAAGGCTCTGCTTCTTGTACATCCCAAACTGGCATCTACGCGCACGAAATGTTATTTAGAGCAGGACTTACTGGAACGTCCTGTGAAGGGGGCCGCTGTGAGCCTGCCGAGGGCACCCGGGTGGGGAAGAATAAGCTCGCCCGGTGGCGTTTCCCTGCTGCGCGGCTGTCGGGGAAGGGCGGGCGAGGGCCGCGCGCGTCGCGTAAGGCTGCTCCGGGTGCCAGCCGGGGGCTTTGGCGCACACGCGAGGGTGTCCCGGCGGGCTTCGCCAGTGCTGCCCACGGCGGCGCCCGCAGCCTGCCGGGAGCGGAGGGGTGGGCTGGGCTGGGGGGTGCCTGTGGGTGTCTTGCAGGAGGACGACGTATCTGGCGCCACTGGATGCCGCCACCCTCGCCGCTCGCTCGCTCGCCCAGCCCCGGCGCCTCCCCCTCCGGGCGGCGGCGGCAGCGGCTGCGGAACCAGGTACTGCGAGGGGGACCTCGGCGAGGAAACCGGCCGCGCGGGGTTGGGGGTCGTGGGGGGGGATTAGGAGGTGCGCGTCTTCGGCGGAGGGGGCGGAGGGCTGCCTTTCCCCCGGCTGCGAACAAAGCCCGGAGAAGAGCGGGGCGGGGGAAGGGGGAGCGCCGGGGAGAGGCGCCCCCAGGTGGCACCGGGCTCCCGCAGAGAGATCCCTTCCGGGCGGCCCTTCCTGTTTCAGGCTGAGTCGCGCTGGTCGGGGGTTGGCGAGCCTGTCTCTCCATCCTGGCTGGGATTGTATCTCAACGCACCCCCACCCCAGTCCCTCCCACCCTTTGGGAGAAGGTCGGGTGACCCTTGGGTGCCGGGGAACCGAGGGATCCCGAAAGAAGTCCTGGGGCGCTATAAACACCCACAGCTTTAGGCAGGACAGCCTCAGAGGGCTTGCAGAAGCCAGGTGTGCATGGTGGTGGTGGGACCACATTTCCCTCTTTCTGCCTTTGGGTTCCTCTCTCTGTGTGTGGGGGTGGCTGTGTCAGCACAGGCATCTCAGGCACCGAAGCTGGAACCCACAGAAGCGGTGGGCCAGAACAAGTCCTGTTCCAGCGCCATCCTGAACAGAGTCAGGCCCTTCGAAAGCCCCTTTGGAGCCAGCTGGTTCAGAAGAGGCGTTCCTCTGCTAGTTTTTCAGAGGCCACGGGGCTCCCCTTTTGGACAGGCTCCAACAGATTAGCTCATCTCCAGAATCTGAGCCACCATCCCAAACCCACCAGACCCCGGTCCTTTGTTAGATCATCCTGAGGCCTCCTCCTAGGGTCTCAGCCACCAGTCCTTCCCTGCCCTTTAACCACAGGCCCGCTCGGGTGTCCCCCTTTCTCCCTAAACAGATTCCTCACTTACTGTGTAGAGAGGATAGGGGCCTGGGATTTCAGCTGTTGGCCCCAGAAACCACCAAGGTCTACACCAAACTGCATCTGTCTCCCTCCCTTTCCTCTCCTCCCTCCCCTTGTTATTTCTTCCTTTCCCCCTTTTGAATGTAAGTTCCTTGGGGACAGAGACCTCTCTGTTTTGTCTAAAGCCCAGTATATGATTCTGTATGTATTAACGGACAAGGGTGATAATTCCAGTGAGCCCCCAAAAAGTTTGATTTCCAATCTCCTTGGAATCCCAGAAGTTCTGGCTCCCAGTCTTCCTGTTTAAAATTTATTTTCTAACCACACAGAATGCCCCTGCTTCACCGTCAGCATGAAGAGGCCTGATTCCGTTCTGTGGCAGCAGAGTTTATCTTTAGGAGAGTGAGTGAGCAGGGAGACCAAATGCCTTTAAAAAGTTGTGCTTAGAGATTAACAGGGAGACCATGTCTCTCGCTCTAGAATGGAACTAGGGGTTCTAGTATTGAAAAGGTAAAGGTAAAGGTTCCCTTGCTCGAAAGCCAGTTGAGTCCGACTCTAGGGTTGCGGTGCTCATCTCCGTTTCAAAGCCGAAGAGCCAGTGCTGTCCGAAGACGTTTCCGTGGCCATGTGGCCGGCGTGACTAAACACCAAGGCGCACGGAACGCTGTTTCCTTCCCACCGAAGTGGTCCCTATTTATCTCCTTGCAATTTCTTGCTTTCGAACTGCTAGGTTGGCAGGAGCTGGAACTAGAGACGGGAGCTCACTCCGTCATGCGGCAACCCGGGTCTCGAACTGCTGAACTACTGACCTTCCACAGTATTGAAAAGAGCACTTTAAAAGAAGGGAAAGGTCCTTTGGACTGGGGAAGCAGGACAAGTCCATGGCGCATTGGTTCCGAAGGGACACCATGGACACAAAAGGGATACCCTTTGTATGTGAACTCCTCCAAAAGATGCTTGAATGTGGTAGCTGCCATTTGTACATGGACAGTTACAGCAAATAAATCCATGGAACTGGATTGTTCATAGTTTTCTCCAACCTGCATGCCATCTTATTTGCCTGTCAGTAGCTTGGGGGAGGGGAATCAACTCTCTTGCATTATAAAATCTTTCCTGCCTGGTCATCTAAAGGCAAGTGAGACTCTCCCCAGTCAACTAGGGGAACGGGCTATTTGTAAGACAGAATTATAAGAGCCTCAGAGGCATGGAGTGCTTTTTTCTTTTTTCTTTTTGGTAAGCAAGCTCCGTATGCCTGTATAGCAAGTCTAAGTTTAAAGAAAAGAAAAATGCAGTGCATAGTAACGTTGGCCCCATAAAAAAAGAAATGCAGAGCGAGAGTTGAACGGGAAAGGAAGGCTTAAATTCACAGGGTGGCCCCTACCATAATGAAGTGCCAGTCCAAAGGAGGTCTTGTATTAAGACTTGAGAAAGTCTGGCCCTGATCTGGATACCCCAGGCAAGCCCGACCTCATCAGATCTCAGAAGCTAAGCAGGGCCGACCCTGGCAAGTACTTGGGTGGGAGACCCCCAAGGAACACCAGGGCCGGGATGGAGAGGCAGGCTATCAAGCCACTTCTCTGTATGTCCTCCATGTCCCAGTAGGGGTCGCCAGAGATTGCTATGACTTCCAGACATGGGCTCACAGACACACGAAAACACACGCAAAAATGCAAAAATACCCCCCCAAAGAACACAATTTTTAAAAAAAGACTTCAGAAAGTCTGAGTGCAACAAAATGAACCAAATACCACCCATGTTTCCCCCCCTGCCCTTGAAATCTCTCCCCCCCCCCAACACATTTTGAGGAATAGTTCCACAAAAGTCAGAAGCTGGCATTCTGCATTTTTGAACATTATATAATCACTATAGCTTAATGGTCTCGCCTTTCTCTTACACAGGGGATAACTCATGGAGTCTCCTAAGCTGCCGGACTCCCCGGAGCCGAACGCTTTGCTGACGCCCCCCAAGCCTGCCACACTTGAAACTCGCCAGCATCCCGCTCACCGTTGCCCGGCTTGTCACAAAGCCTTTGTTTCTGCAGCCGCCGTGCGCGATCACCATTGCCAAGCCGAGAGCAAGAGCCAGAATTCCTGTCCCGTCTGCGGGAAAGTGTTCAAGTTCGCTTACTACCTAGCACGCCACCGTCTGACCCACGGCAGGCAAAAACCCTTCCGGTGCAAACTTTGCCATAAAACCTTCAGCCGCTCGGCGCATCTGGCCCGCCACAAATGCCCCCAAGCCGCCAGTCATTCTCCAGGGGGCACCGGCAGCTCCCAGCCCTTACAAGAGCCAGGGAAATTCCTCCCGCAGCAGGAAGCGCACGAGAATAAGGGAGCAGCAGCGCGGATCTCGGCCTCCCCCAATCAAAAGCGGGTGCTCCTGCAGGAAGATTGGACTTTGCTGTGCCTCGCTTGCAACGAGGCGTTTGAGACGAAGGGCGAGCTGAAGGCCCACAAGTGTTTCAAAGAGGCGGCAGGCCAAGATGACCCAGACGATCCAGAAGGGCCCAAGCAGCACCAGTGCGGCGTGTGCCACAAGAACTTTGCCCGCCCGTGGTCGTTGTCGCGGCACTACGTGGTCCATACCGGTGAGAAGCCCTTCTCTTGCCCTGAGTGTGGCATGGCCTTCCGCCTCGCCTCCTACCTCAGGCAGCACAGCCGGATGCACGCGGTCAGTGGGGACTGCCCTCTGCTCGGTCAGGCCGACCCCCAGGAAGCAGAAGCGGCGCCCCCCGTGGTCCCTTCCTCTCCCCCGGGGCCGCCCCCCAAGAAGGCCTACGAATGCAGCGTGTGCTGTAAACCCTTCAAGAGCAAATACGACCTGGCCACGCACTTCCTCATCCACACGGGCGCCCTGCCTTTTCAATGCGGCCGCTGCGGGAAACGCTTCCGCCGCCTCTCCCACCTCAAGCAGCACGATGTGACCCACACGGCCGCCCGCCCCTTCCAGTGCGTCATGTGCCAGAAAGAGTTCAAGCGCCTGGCTGACTTGGCTCGCCACCGGCAAGTCCACGAGGGAGACAAGCCACACCAGTGCGGGGTCTGCCACAAGTTTTTCTCCCGCTCCTACAGCCTCCTGAGACACCAGCGAGGCCACTTGCCAGAAATGGCCGCCGTCACCCGTCCCGAAGACTACCTCAGCAGTTCCTGCTTCGACAGCCAGGATCACTCGGCCTTCCTGACCCACCAGGAGGGGGAGGATGAAGATGAGGGGGAGGACGGGGTGGGAAGCTCCACGTAGCTTGTGACGGGGCCAGGAACTGGGGCATGGTGCGAGGTGGCCGCCTCAACTTGGCAGAAGGAAGGCGGCAAGAAACTGACAAGGCCAACCAAGCGAACGGATGATTCCGGACAAACAGCACCCCATCTGGGGATTGCCGTGCGTGTCAGTTACAGGGAAATAAATACGTGTAATTGCAGATTGACTCTGTAGATAAGACAGATGCAGTGCCCCCGATGGAATTGCAAATACCTGAACAAAACAATTTGGGATCTATTGCACTGCGTAAAAATGAAAACACAAGCTGACAGAGCACTATCCGACTTCAACTCAGCTCCATGATGACTGTCAGGCTATGGCGGAGACGCGCCTGCTTCAAGTGCCGCTTTAGAGGGCAAGGGGGTTAAAGCATCGGTGGTGTTTTGCAGGGTTAAAGTATTGGACTGTGATCTGGGAGGCCCAGGTTTGAATTCCCCCCTTGTTGTGGAAGCCCACTGGCTGACTGGGGGGGGGGGGGGAGCTAGTCTTTCTCTCTCCCCTACCCCACACGGTCGTTGTTAGGATAAGATGATACTGAGAATGATATTGTGAGGGCGCTTTAGATCTCCACTACGGAACGATCAGGGTCAATGTTCCCTCTAAGCTGTGGAGTCTTGTGAGCAGAAATTCTACTTTGTGAGCTGCTGGCATTAAAGTTGTGAGCAAACGATTTGGCCACTGCATAAATTAGTTTGTTCTGGAGCCCTCCTTCCTGAGCTAAGGCAAAAATGTGTGAGCCAGAGGCTAAAAAACTGTGAGCTAGCTCACACTAACTCAGCTTAGAGGGAACACTGATCAGGGTATCCATTTCCAACTAAATAAACTGATGGATTTGGAGCAGATTGATGGTGTTGTTCTAAGTACAGTTTCTTCCCTTTAAGTCCACCAAAGTCATTGAAGGTTAGAAACCGTTCATGTGGGTTGTTGCTGTATGATTGGGATTGTGTTTGGACTTTATGGTGGGTTCCTGTCCTATTTTAAAATTGCAGTTTTCCATCTACAGATTATGGTGACGTAGGGCCCTGACAGTGTGAAAGGTTAGAAAAAGAGTCCCCAACGTGGTGCCCCCCCACACACACCTTTCCTGGTATTTTTAGGAAGTGGGTGGGGCCAGGTGGGGTTTTTGCCCAGCAAGGCTTCCCATTGAGCACTGGAGATCTGATTGGCTGTGCAGATTTCAAAAAACTGGGCTTTGGCAGTAGCTGCCCACATAGCGCCAGGATTTGCCCTGTTGGACTGTAGGTGAGCCTCCTCAGCAGCCACATTGTGGCTGGTTCCCCCTCCTGCGGCAGCCATTTTGTGACTGTACCGATCACACTGTCAAAATTCCAAAGGTGACCCCAGGCTCAAAAAGGTTGGGGACCCCTTAATTAGAAGAACTTTAAGGGGGGATTGTGGAGCAGCAGTCCCCCACATAAGGATGCCAGCCTCCAGGTGGGACCTGGGGATCCCCCGGAATTACAGCTCCTCTCCAGACTACAGAGATCAGCTCCCCTGGAGAAAATGGATGCTTTGGCGGGGGGGACTCTGTGGCCTTGTACCCCACTGAGATCCCTGTCCTCCTCAGGCTCCATCCCCAAATCTCCAGGAATTTCCCAACCTGGAGCTGGCAACCCTAACCCCCACCTCATACCTTGGAGGCATTCCAGTTGTTTCCAAGGGGTGCTTTTTATCTGAACTCTTTTGTGGGGAGCACTCCCCCACAATAAAGGAACATGGTTGCTGCCAAAATAACGGAGAAAGTAGCCCTACAAGGTGCCAGTACTAATGCAGGATTTGCTTCTTCTCTTTCTTTGCCTCTATAGCTGGTGCTGATTTTAGTCAGGGAATCCCCCGGTCCACACTCAGACTATCTTGTCAACTGGAGACAAGGCCAGCGCAATGTAGTGGTTGGACTAGAATCGGAGAAAACAGAGTTCCCTGCCCAGCCATAAAGC
>NW_015171530.1:695306-698207 GCF_001447785.1 Gekko japonicus | reverse complement strand
TAGCGTTGGCCTTTTTTTATTGCAGTCACACACTGTCTCGACATTTTCAGTGAGTTTACTACAACTCCAAGATCTCTCTCTTGGTCAGTCTCTGCCGGTTCGGACCCCATCAACGTGTATTTATAGTTAGGATTTTTGACTCTAATGTGCATCACCTTGCACTTGGCCACACTGAACCCCATTTGCCATGTTGATGCCCACTCGCCCATCCTCAACAGATCCTTTGGACTACCTCACAATCCTCCTTGGTTTTCACCACCCTGAACAACTTCGTATCATCTGCAAATTTAGCCACTTCGCTGCTTACTCCCAACTCCAAATCATTAATAAACAAATTAAAAAGCATCAGACCTAGTACTGATCCCTGCGGTACCCCAGGAGCCTTTGATGAGGAACTTTATCAAAAGCTTTCTGGAAGTCAAGGTAAACAACATCTATTGGGTCCCCCTTGTCCACATGTTTGTTCACTCCCTCAAAGAACACTAACAAGTTAGTGAGACAAGATCTTCCCTTACAGAACCCATGCTGAGTCTGCCTCAATAGGTTTTGTTCATCAATGTGCTTACTAATTCTTTCCTTAATAACAGTTTACCCGGTATCGATGTCAGACTGACTGCCCTGTAATTTCCCGGATCTCCTCTGGAACCCTTTTTAAAGATGGGAGTGACATCTGGAATCTGAAAAACCAGCAGAAATCTGATAAGAGAGTGAAAATAAGGATGAAACAAAATGTAAGCATTTAAACGTGACATGTTAAAATGAAATAAACTACAACATGGATTCTGTTCTCACTACTAAAGCTAGGTTAGCATCACCACTCTTTTCTCGCTGTATACACCTTTTTGAAAAGTAGGTGTTAATGGTTTAAAAGGAGTAAAGTGTGTCTTCATTCAGCTGTGGGGGGTAGTAGGGATGCCAGCCTCCAGGTGGGACCTGGGGATCCCCCCGGAATTACAGCTCATCTCCAGACTTCAGAGGTCAGTTCCTCCTGGGAAAAAATGGATGCTGTGGAGCGTGGACTCTGTGACCTTGTGTCCCACTGGAGTCCCTGCCCTCCCCAGGCTACATCCCCAAATCTCCGGGAATTTCCCAACCTGGATCTGGCAACCCTGTAGCCCCCCCCCCCCCATCCCTCACCAGTGGCCAGGACCTGGCAACCCTAGAGGGAGGCTGTTTCCACTCTTGAGAAGGCAGAGAGGGATGACAAGATCCCTGGTTCCACTGATCAGGGGGTGGCATTTTTAAAATGCCTGAATTTGTGTCTCAAATGGTGCCTAGTTTGACCCTCAGTGCCCAGTGAAATTATTTAGCAAACAGAATAAATCCAGAGGGGCACCCACGTTAGACTTTGCCTGCACCTTAAAATAACATTGCTTATTTCAGCGCAACCTTTCATGAGTCAGGTGTTTTGGACAACAGGGACAGGACAGGTAAGGCATGCCTTGGTAAATCCAAATTATTTAAAAAATGGCTGCCCAGTGAAATGTTCCCTTGTTTAATGAAGTCGAGTCCCAGGGGCACCTTTAAGACCAATAAAGTTTTATTCAAGGTATAAGCTATTGTTAGGGTTGCCAAGTAAAAAAACCTCACCGGTGGGGGAGCCTCGCTGGGCTCCGGGAGTTCTCTCCAGATGCGTGCACGCACATAGAGAGCGCGCGCGCTGCCAGCACATCACCAGAAGTGACGTGCAACATCGACCACGTTGAGGGCATGGCTCCGATGATCCAGGCCACGCCCCCAACGTGGTCGACGTGGTTGCGTCACCTCTGGTGACGCAGCCACGGTGCGCTTTGGGGGGCGGAGTTCCCCCGCTGCGCTTCGGGGGGCAGAGTTCCCCCCGGGACCCAATTCCGTGGTGGTGGAAATCGGGCCTCCAAAGCGAGGGTTTACCTGCCCCCCGCCCCCACTTGGCAGCCCTAGCTATCATGTGCACCCACGCTTCAGATACAATGAAATGAAAATTACCAGTTCATATATAAAGGTAGAGGGTGAGCAGTTTAGTTAGATGAAGAACGGTTATTCTGGAGGAACCGGGAAAGTGGAGTTAAATGTTTATTTTTTTTAATTCCCGGGCTTTGATAGGATTGGTCACAAAAATTTCCAGGATTCCTTCGACTTTCCTGCAAAATGGCAGCAGCTGGGTAGGGGGCGATGCTTCCGCCTGCTATACAAAAGACGGATCACGTTGAGCTCTGCATTCGGAAATGGCCAGGGTCTGTCTTACCTAAGGGACCGCCTTTCCCCATATGTTCCCCCAAGGGCACTACGGTCGGGGAGTCAACATCTCCTGGAAATTCCAGGCCCCAGGGATATCAAATTTGCTGTGACCAGAGCCAGGGCATTTTCAGTGCCAGCTCCTACCTGCTGGAAGGAGCTCCCGGAGGAGATCCGGGCCCTGCGGGACCTTTCTCAGTTCCGCAGGGCCTGTAAAATGGAGCTCTTCCGCCAGGCTTTTGAGTAGGAGCCGCCGCCATCATTCCATCACCGTAACTTCTGTATTATCTCACCACTACCACCAGTGCGTGGTTCCATCGGGCACGAGGTGACCCTGGAAGAAGGAAGGGATGACAGGCTACCGGAAGGCTTAAGATCGATCCCATCTCATGATAAATGGAGCACCGTCACTTTGTTGTGTTGTATCATACTGTATTATACTGTTTTATTCTCTTTCATGCTATTTTTACCTGTTTTAACTTGGCACTTGTGCCTCATTGTTAGCTGCCCTGAGCCTTCGGGGAAGGCGGGATATAAATCCAAAAATAAATACATAAAATAAAATAAAATATAAATACCAGATTGTTTCCCTGCAATTCTCTAGAGAAATGGCTGGTTGGTGTTAGAAATACAAACGAGACTCGTTTCAACTACAGTTGCTTCCTCTGCTTGGCTGGAAACCCACCC